>NW_019943211.1:7612-74994 GCF_002910315.2 Salvelinus sp. IW2-2015 | reverse complement strand
TAGGCGCGGGAATTTGCTAAGTTGCCATCTTGCACAGACAATGGTTTAGTGTTCAGGCAATGGGTTAGTGTTCAGGGGACGACCTCGCGTCACATTGCCAGGAGAATGAAGGAGAAAAAAAAAAGGAAGACAAGAATGGAAAGAGAGACAGATTGCCCTGGTCCACATATACAGCAGATGAGAGAGAGATTGAAAGGGGGCACTGACAGGGAAGAGAGGGAGAAAGTTTGCGAGAATCTAGTGAGAAATACCAAGAGAACAATGTGAACCAAACAATGGGTTAACGATGGGTTAACTGTTTCATCTGAGCACATATTTGGGAAGATTAGCAGATATGAACAGACTTCTCATCCAGACTTTTCCTGTCTGCAGTCTCTCTCCTAACCTTCAGCTTATCTCTCTCTCTCTTCTCTGTGTATTGGGGGGACACACACACACACACACACACACACATCTTTTGGCACCAAATACACTCTGGGTCTCAATAACACGCTCTTCTTGAGTGAATAGGAATTTTGTCCAAAACACTGTGGAATTCACTTTACTATTTAGGCCAGCATGATGTGTGTCCACACCCAGAGTTCAACGTGAGGAGAGGGTGGGGCCACTAAATGTTGTTGAGATTTCACAAAGGGAAGGAGAACACTCAAACCTCCTACTACTGTACATACTCATACCATAGTACAGTCAGTGCACACAGGCACTTTCTCACAGTCATCCACACACTGACCACATCTGTCTGAACGGTGCTTAAGAGGTAAGCTTGCTGGGCCACTTCCTCGTAGAGAGCTAGTTTCTTAGCATAACTCAAACGGAGAAGCTAACGCACCTCAGACCGTGCTTACGGTCACTTCTAACCTTAAAAGGCTAGGTTGTGGTTATAGGTGTGGGCCCTGTGGCGCTAGCTATGCTAACACTAGCTAGCACACGCGCTAATGCTAATCACGGAGAGATGTGAGGCCGCTCATGTCACGTCAGGGTTCCATGCTGTCTGCCCCATGTCATTCTCTGTGTCTCCACTCTCCAAGCTTACCATATCCCACACCCTATCGTTAGCCCGTGGTGCCTGTGGCTGACAAAGAATGGAATAAAACCATAAATCCAAGAATCCCTCGTTACCAAAGGGACGGTGAACAAGATCAACAAGTCGGACATGACTGAGCAACGTTTCTCGCTCTGTTATTGTGCAAATCTTACACGAGGCTCACATGAGTGTGTGAGCATAAAACGGCAGTGGGTGCGTGTCTGTGTCTGCAATACGGAGAGATGACTCTGTGTTACGTAACATCGTGTTTTCCCCTTGCTCTGTGTAGCTGTGAAGTGTTTTAATATGCTTTGTCGTATGGTAGGTTCCACTCTGTACCACGTATAGGATGCACATTTGTAGTGACTGGGTGAGTGAATTCAAAGCACATCCTGTGTGAGAAGGCAGAACCTGCGATTTCCTGAGTGAGAATTCACACAATGCTAACTAACGCACACAGAGACCCTAACACACACGTACACTCGTTGTACGCACAAACACAAACAGACATGTTCTCATAAAACCCACTGATAACCATGTACCAATGAACACATTCTTCCTAACACAAACTCACAATGGTGAAAAAAAAACTAAAAACTCAAATGTACAGACAGACACACCTGTGTGTGTGTGTGTGTGGCGGGGGGGGGGGGGGGGGCTTAAATTGAATGTGGTCATAAGGCAACGGTTGTGAGTGAGAGTGTATTCTGATTGGAGGGTGGGTTGGAGGTTGGAGTGGAGGGGAGGCTGCGGAGGGGAGGTTTGCCCTGGTTTTCCTGTGCTATCAGTGCAGCTGATCTGCGTCTGGGTATGATGCCAGCCAGCTAGGCTAGAAAACAAACACAACCAGGACTCCTCTCCAACACTGCCTTAATTAGCATTCACTGAACTAGGGTAAGCCTTACAGCACAGGTAGTCAGAAGTGGGGAGTCATTGTAGACTGCTAAAGGATATGCTGAAATAGAGATGTGGTTTTGTCTGAAATTGTAGGATAAACGAACAAAGTGATATTCTGCCTGTATCTCATATTGAGCAATATCTTACATTCTTCGAAAAAAAGGTGCTATCTAGAACCTAAAACGTTTCGGCTGTCCATAGGATAACCCTTGAAGAACCATTTTTGGTTCCAGGTAGAACCCTTTTGGTTCCAGGTAGAGCCCTTTGGGTTCCATGTGGAAACCTTTCCAAAGAGGGTTCTACCTGGACTCAAAAAGGGTTTACTGGAACCAAAAAGGGTTCTCCTATGGGGACAGCTGAATAATCATTTTGGAACCCTTTTTCTAAGAGTGTAGAGTGAGCAGGTAACATCAACATCTCTGTACTTTTCTCTATACTCTGACACCTCTTTCTCTTCTCTTCCATTATCGTCTTCACTCAATCTCCTCTCCTCTCCTCTCCTCCTCTCCTCTCCTCTCCTCTCCTCTCCTCTCCTCTCCTCTCCTCTCCTCTCCTCTCCTCTCCTCTCCTCTCCTCTCCTCCCTCTCCTCCCTCTCTCTCTCTCTATGTGGATACAGGGTAGTGTTAGTCAGACCAATCAGGCCAAGGCCCAAGTCTCAAGTGTGTATGTATGTGTGTGTATGTGTGTGTGTGCACGCGCGTGTGTGTGTTAGTGTGCGTGTGTGTGTTAGTGGGCGTGGTGGCATGCAGGGCTGCTGGCCAGACCTAATCCATAAACTCAGGGTTCAGTTCAGGGAGAGGTTGCAGGAAAAGGCTCTTGGCCGAGCAGAGTGGACGCCCACCCCCCCAAACACATCCAAATGTCACTGCACTCCTTCCCTTGCCCTGTCCCTCTGGAGAAAACAAAGGGGGGAATGTACGCACGCTCCCCGATGACGAGGTATCGAGCACTGATACGCCATGGTCATGAGGAGCCTCCCCGGTGGGAGTCATGTGGAGGGGGGAGGAGGGGAGGTGGAGGACGGGAGGATGCAGATGTGCGAGCCCAGCGGACAGAGAGGGCGGGATGGTAGGAGAACAACATGCCATTGTTCGGGGAGAGGGGACGGGAACGGCCGTTCCACAGGCCCACGAGAGAGAGAGGCAGCTGGGGTCAGTCAACGGTTCACGGTTCACACACAGCCATGACACTGACACACCAGCGTCTTAGCTGAGGTCTCTTCTCTCGGGTACAAGGACAGAGTTGGCCTATGTAATAATCTCCAGAGAGCTAAAACACTGACAGTGGCAATTATGTTGGAGAGGACATACAGTATCTTTCCTTGTCATGAGGTGGGTGGGGGGTGGTGCTGCTGCAGGCAATGAGCTAGACACCTCTCTGCCCGGGTCCTCACAGTGGGAGCCAACAAGTTAGCAGCCTGTTGACAGCGCCAAGCAGCACCCCCATAGAGCCACATAGAGCTCTAGTAGTCTCTCACTCACCAGCATGGCTCTACGGCACCACAGGCCGATAAGAGGGAAGAAACCGAGTAACATTGATGAAGAGACTGATGACAGCGGAGGCAGAAGATTGCTCATCAAACAATGACTCTGTGGTCGCCACGATAAGAAGCCGGCTGTTGATCTATATATTGATTTATTGCCAGTAAAAAATGACAGACAATTAAATAATATCTGTCTGGCCATGCCCTGAGATGCCCTGAGGCCCTGAGACTGGATATGAGAAATGGCTCCTTGTGTCCTCATGCAGTACCACCCACTGTTTTAATATGCTATAGCTGTACAAACGGAGTCACTGAATCTTGTTAAAAAGCTGTCTTTGTTCACTATTAAAGACATGCATCGTGTAAAACTGTAGGTTAGAGATATGATTCAAATAGGTGGTTGTGTTTTTAATCTCGCCGGTGCAAGAGCAAGACAGACATCCACTGACACACAACGACCCTAATAGAAAAGTATGCACGTACTGTACCATTAGTGTGGTTGCGGTTGTCCACACAAACACACACACACACACTGTTTGATATCTGACACTAATCTAGAGTCTCGGGCTGCAGCAGCATCATTACCCAACACCTTCCACCACCATGTGAGGGGAGGAGGCCACATGATCCAACCAACCAGAGGTGTTAGCTACATATATACCGCAATGTAAACTTGCGAACCTGTCACTTCTCGACCGGCGGTAGCGCACGACACTTGCCTGATAGTTTATTTTTATTTATTTTATTTATTTCACCTTTATTTATCTTGGCAAGTCAGTTAAAAACCTATTCTTATTTACAATGACGGCCTACCAAAAGGCAAATGGCCTCCTGCAGGGATGGGGGCTGGGATTAAAAAGAAAAATAAATTAAATAAAAATATAGGACAAAACACACATCACGACAAGAGAGACAACACAAGTTGCCCCCCTCTACGCAGGGCAGTGTAAACACAATTGTCTCGTTAAGACAACACTCTTACAATAAACATTTGATTTAGCATAGCACTGTTTTTGAAACAGCTGAAATACAGACATTTTCCTTATTTTATTGACTTATTTTATTGAATTTGTACCTGAAATTGTAGTGGCAGCCTGTTACATTCTGACATTATCACTGTAGCTTTAAATCTCAACAGTATATTTTTTTATTTTGCTTGACTGCACTGAGGTCCAGGCAAGAAGTTACTCCCCAGAGAATTATCATCGCTTCAGTCTCAATTATCAATAATGACTTCCATGATAATGATAAAATGACGCCTGGTTTGTTCTAAGGTTACTTTAATATGGTAGCAAGTGTAAGCCTAAGAGCTCCTATCTAGCTATGGCTCAGCTAATCGTCAGCATATAGCTACAGCCAGCATGTTTATGTGAGGATGCAGAAATTATTTTGTTTAGCTAGCTAGCTAGCTAGCTTGCTAGCTAACGTTACCTAGCTAGCTGTGTAGCCTATATTATAATATGAATGACACTGTATGATAACGTTACTGTCTTTTATAGTCGTATGGGAGGGGTAAACATTCAGTATTGATATGCTAATGTTACTTGAGTTAGCTGTGTATTGTCAGCACTTTAATGTGTACATGTAGCGGACATGAGTCGGTCATGGTCACGTGATGAAGTAGCCCCACCTGCGAACTTCAAAACCAGTGTCTGCCCTCAGCCCAAGAGGGAATTTTCTCTTGGGTTGCAGTCCAAACGCAAAGTAGACAGCCACCGGCCCTATACCCTCAGCCCTTGAATGACTTTTTACATTGTCACATACGAGTGTACCTTAAATGTCCCTTTCCTAAGTGAGGGAGAGTGATGATCGGAGAGGAAATCTTGATGTTGAGTTTAAAAACAACCAACCTAAAGCTAGTAATGTACCTAGCAAGCTAACATAGCTAGCTAGCACTCCTGTCAGGTAGCTAGCTACAGTTACCCATAGCTGGCTAGCTAGTTTTATAGCTTGGTCATTTATTCCAATCCATTTCTGAATTCCCAAAACTATGTTTATGAAGCTAGCAACATTTTATAGGCTCCTCACTACGAGACTAAGCCATTTGAGCATCATTCCCATTTGCCAATGCAAAAATCTATGTTATCTATAGAAATTCTTTAGCAAGCTAGTGTCATAATTTTGTCTCACATGCCGAAAATGCAGCCATGTTGACAAAATTTTACATTTTGCCGCGTCTGAAACATGAATACAGTTTGCATTGAATTGTGTTTGGACCATGTTAGTTTGTTGGTGATGTGGACACCAAGAAACTTGAAGCTCTCAACCTGCTTCACTGCATCCCCGTCGATGAGAATGGGGGCGTGCGCGGTCCTCTTTTTTCTGTAGTCCACAATCATCTCCTTTGTCTTGATCACGTTGAGGGAGAGGTTGTTGTCCTGACACCACACGGCCAGGTCTCTGACCTCCTCCCTATAGGCTGTCTCATTGTTGTCGGTGATCAGGCCTACAACTGTTGTGTCATTGGCAAATTTAATGATGGTGTTGGAGTCGTGCCTGGCCATGCAGTCATGAGTGAACAGGGAGTACAGGAGAGAGCTGAACACGCACCCCTGAGGGGCCCCTGTGTTGAGGATCAGCGTGACGGATGTGTTGTTACCTACAATTACCACCTGGGGGTGGCCCATCAGGAAGTCCAGTTGCAGAGGGAGGTGTTTAGTCCCAGGGTCCATAGCTTATTGATGCGCTTTGAAGGCACTATGGTGTTGAACGCTGAGCTGTAGTCAATGAATAGCATTCTCACAAAGGTGTTCCTTTTGTCCAGGTGGGAAAGGACAGTGTGGAGTGCAATAGAGACTGTATCATCTGTGGATCTGTTGAGGCGGTATGCAAATTGGAGTGGGTTTCTGGGATGATGGGGTTGATGTGAGCCACGACTAGCCTTTCAAAGCACTTCATGGCTACAGACGTGAAGGCTACGAGTCGGTAGTCATTTAGGCAGGTTACCTTTGTGTTCTTGGGCACAGGGACTATGGTGGTCTGCTTGAAATATGTTGGTATTACAGACTCAGACAGGGAGAAGTTGAAAATGTCAGTGAAAATACTTGCCAGTTGGTCAGCGCATGCTCAGAGTACACGTCCTGAATGTTGACCTGTTTAAAGGTATTACTCACATCGCCTGCGGAGAGGTTGATCACACAGTCATCCAGACCAGCTGATGCTCTCATGCATGTTTCAGTGTTACTTGACTGAAAGCGAGCATAGAAGTTATTTAGCTCGTCTGGTAGGCTCGTGTCACTGGGCAGCTCTCAGTTGTGCTTCCCTTTGTAGTCAGTAACAGTTTGCAAGCCCTGCCACATCCAACGAGCATCGGAGCCGGTGTAGTACGATTCGATCTTAGTCCTGTATTGACGCTTTGCCTGTTTGATGGTTTGTTGGAGGGCATAGTGAGATTTCTTATAAGCTTCTGGGTTAGAGTCCCGCTCCTTGAAAGCAGCAGCTCTGCCCTTTAGCTAGGTGAAAATGTTTCCTGTAAGCCATGGCTTCTGATTGGGGTATGTACGTACAGTCACAGTGGGGACGACGTCCTTGATGCACTTATTGATAAAGCCAGTGACTGATGTGGTGTATCCCTGAATGCCATCGGAAGAATCCCGGAACATATTCCAGTCTGTGATAGCAAAACAGTCCTGTAATTTAGCATCTGATTCATATGACCACTTTTTTATAGACCGAGTCACTGGTGCTTCCTGCTTTAATTTTTGCTTGTAAGCAGGAATCTGGATGATAGAGTTATGGTCAGATTTGCCAAATGGAGGGCGAGGGAGAGCTTTGTATGCATCCCTGTGTGTGGAGTAAAGGTGGTCTAGAATTTTTTTACACATTTAACATGCCGATAGAAATTCCATAAAACTGATTTATGTTTTCCTGCATTAAAGTCACCAGCCACCAGGAGCGCCGCCTCTGGGTGAGCGTTTTCCTGTTTGCTTATGGCGGAATACCGCTCATTGAGTGCGGTTTTAGTGCCAACTTCGCTCTGTGGTGGTATGTAGACAGTTACAAAAAAAAATCTAGGTAGATAGTGTGGTCTACAAACAAAAAACAAACAAACAAAATAGCATGATTGGTTGAGAGCCAATAAGACGGCCGCCATACCCTCCGGCGCCATCACTACGTCTTCCCCATCATTTGCAACAATGCCAATGAGCGTCATCACTATCTTTCCTTTGCGGTTCTTCAAACTGTCGTGATTACCAGCTGAGAAGCTTTTATGAGTTGATTTTACTCCTGGCTCAGAGTTTGTCTGAGCAGTGTCTTAACATCATCCTAAAACACTCTGTGCTGGGAGTTATATATATTTTTTTAACTTAAAACCGGTTTTATCAGGATTCCTAGGATATTTTCTGAGATTCTTTTTGGATACCGGACCCGGGTTTATATCCCGCGTGTCACCATGGCGCCCAACGTGGGGTGGTCTCTCATAGGGGAGGAGGTCAAAGGGAGGTAAATGTAGCAGACATGGTCCCGTGATGAGGTAGCCCCGCCTGCAAACTTCCAAACCAATGTCTGCCCTCGGTCCAAGAGGGAATTTCCTCTTGGTCTAAAGGTCTAAGACGTGGGAGACCCTGTTCATATCCTTTGTGTTCCATACGGGCAACAAAATAAACCCTTTCATTGTCTGCACATGCTTGTGGATTGTTGAATTATTCAAGAGCGTAATATGGTTTGGTTGCATTATTCAATATTGTAATATGTTTTAGAAGAATAGTTGTTGGATTGTTCAATACTTTCTGCTTCCTGGCTAGTGGCTACTGTGATATTTACGGTCAATGTGATCTGCGGAGCAAGAATGTCGCATTGCCAGCCACAACAGAAGGTGAGGCAAGGATGTCATCTCTCGTAGTGGGAATAGGGCCTAACTGTGTGTACTCAAAAGAAATGCATATAAAGTACCACTGCTGCTGCAGCTAGTGTACCTACTGCCTCTACTGTTACAAACACAATAACTGCATTTTCAACTAAATTGCCTCTACAAGCAGTGACGAATATATAAATCCATAGATTGTTTCATGACCCTGAGTGGGTGTGTGTAATATCATGAGGGATTTCAAAAATATAGAAAGCGCTAAGAAGGATTATGCTTCAGGCAAAGAGGCTGTTAGGCAAATGTTTCTGTTATGGATTCAGTAATCCATTGTTCTAATCGTTATGTCCTTTCAGACAGCTGGAGAGCCAAGGGCAAGCTGGCTGGGAGCCAAGAGAAACCAGAGGTCCAGACCTGCGTAGACTGTGTGCGAAATGGAATATAATTCCCTATATAGGCTCTGACCAAGGGTAGTGCACTAGTATTATTTTACTGCTGCTCTTTAATTACTTGTTACTTTTATTTCTTATTCTTATCCGTATTTTAAAAAAAAAATGTATTGTTGGTTAGGGGCTCGTAAGTAAGCATTTCACTGTAAGGTTATAACTAACCCTGATACACATGACCATCCTATCCATGCTAGATTACGGAGACAACATTTATAGACATCATTTTTAGACACCTGTTGTATTCGGCGCATGTGACTAATACAATTTCATTTGATTTATATAGGGATTAGGGTGCCATTTGGGACAACTCTACCAGACCAAGGGAACACTTAGTGTCGCACACCTTTATTTATCTAGGCAAGTCAGTTAAGAATAAATTCTTAATTACAATAACGGCCTACCAAAAGGCAAAAGGCCTCCTGCGGGGACCGGGGCTGGGATTAAAAATAAAAATAAAAATATAAATATAGGACAAAACACACATCATGACAAGAGAGACAACACAACACTACATAAAAAGAGACCTAAAACAACAACATAACAAGGCAGCAATACATGACAACAACATGGTAGCAGCACAAAACATGGTACAAACATTATTGGGCACAGACAACAGCACAAAGGACAAGAAGGTAGAGACAACAATACATCACGCCAAGCAGCCACAACTGTCAATAAGAGTGTCTATGATTGAGTCTTTGAATGAAGAGATGAAACTGTCCAGTTTGAATGTTTGTTGCAGCTCGTTCCAGTCGCTAGCTGCAGCAAACTGAAAAGACAAGCGACCCAGGGATGTGTGTGCTTTTGGGACCTTTAACAGAATGTGACTGGCAGAACGGGTGTTGTATGTGGAGGCGGAGGGCTGCAGTGGATATCTCAGGTAGGGTGAGTGAGGCCTAAGAGGGTTTTATAAATAAGCATCAACCAGTGGGTCTTGCGACGGGTATACAGAGATGACCAGTTTACAGAGGAGTATAGAGCTCAGTGATGTGTCCTATAAGGAGCATTGGTGGCAAATCTGATAGCCAAATGGTAAAGAACATCTAGCCGCTCGAGAGCACCCTTACCTGCCGATGATGTATCCATAATCTAGCATGGGTAGGATGGTCATGTGAATCAGGGTTAGCTTGGCAATTGGGGTGAAAGAGGAGCGATTACGATAGAGGAAACTAAGTCTAGATTTAACTTTAGCCTGCAGCTTTGATATGTGCTGAGAGAAGGACAGTGCACCGTCTAGCCATACTCCCAAGTACTTGTATGAGGTATACTACCTCAAGCTCTAAACCCTCAGATGTAGTAATAACACCTGTGGGAAGAGGGGCTTACCAAACCACATGACCTTTGTTTTGGTGGTGTTCAGAACAAGGTTAGGATAGAGAAAGCTTGTTGGATGCTAAGAAAGCTTTGTTGTAGAGCGTTTAACACAAAATCTGTGGAGGGGCCAGCTGAGTATAAGACTGTATCATCTGCATATAAATGGATGAGAGAGCTTCCTACTGCCGGAGCTATGTTGTTGATGTAAATTGATAAGAGTGCAGGGGCCTAGGATCGAGCCTTAGGGTACTCCCTTGGTGACAGGCAGTGGCGGAGACAGCAGATTTTCTGACTTCATACACTGCACTCTTTGAGAGAGGTTGTTAGCAAACCAGGCCAAAGACCCCTCAGAGACACCAATACTCCTTAGCCGGCCCACAAGAATGGAATGGTCTACCATATCAAAAGCTTTGGCCAAGTCAATAAAAATAGCAGCACAACATTGCTTAGAATCAAGGGCAATGGTGACATCATTGAGGACCTTTAAGGTTGCAGTGACACATCCATAACCTGAGCGGAAACCAGATTGCATACCAGAGAGAATACTATAGACATCAAGAAAGCCAGTCAGTTAATTATTGACAAGTTTTTCCAACACTTTTGATAAACAGGGCAAAATAGAAATAGGCATATAACAGTTAGGATCAGCTTGATCTCCCCCTTTAAATAAAGGACAAACCATGGCTGCCTTCCAGGCAATGGGAACCTTCCCAGAAAGGAGAGACAGGTTAAAAAAGTTGGAGATAGGCTTGGCGATGACAGGGGCAGCAACCTTAAAGAAGAAAGGGTCTGACACAGATGGTTTTTTGGGGTCACGTTTCAGGAGCTCCTTTAGCACCTTGGACTCAGTGACTGCCTGCAGGGACAAACTTTGTTGCGGGGCAGGGGAGAAAGAGGGAGAAGCATCAGGGATAGTCGCATTAGAAGGGGTGGGAGATGAGGAAATGTTGGACGGGCAAGGAGGCATGGCTGAGTCAAATAGGAATCCTGACTTAATGAAGTGGTGATTAAAGAGCTCAGCCATGTGTTTCTTGTCAGTAACAACCACATCATCAACTTTAAGGGACATGGGTAGCTGTGAGGAGGAGGGTTTATTCTCCAGGTCTTTAACCGTTTTCCAGAACTTCTTGGGGTTAGACCCAAAGAGAGAGAACTGCTCCTTAAAGTAACTAACTTTGGCCTTCCGGATAGCCTGAGTGCACTTATTTCCCATTTGCCTGAACAAGAGCCAGTCAGCCTGAATATGCGTATGCCGAGCCTTTCGCCAAATGGAATTCTTGAGGTGGAGTCACGGTTGAACCACGGGCTGAACCTGGTTTTAATTCAAATTTTCTTTATGTGTTTGTTATACCACTGAAAATATCAAAAAGAAGGTCCAAGCATCTTTGACAGAGGGGATCAAGCTGATTCTATACCATTTTACAGAGGCCAGGTCATGAAGGAAGGCGTGCTCATTTTAGCAAGCGTCTATGACAAATCAGGACAGGTCGTTTCACTGAGCAGCCATTACGAAAACAGGCTGTAAAACAGTGATCACTAAGGTCATTACAGAAAACAGCAGACTGATAACTATCAGGATTATTTGTGAGGATAACATCGAGGAGAATAGCCTCTTCTGGGTGTTTGTAGTCATACCTTGTGGGATTGGTAATAATCTGAGAAAGATTTGGGGAGTGCCATTGCTTTAGGACTTGGTCAGGTGGTTAATGTCCCAGTTTAGGTCACCTAGCAGGACAMATTCAGACTTAGTGTAAGGGGCCAGGAGAGAGCATAGGGCAGGTAGGGTACAGGCCGATGCCGATGGAGGACAATAGCACACAGCAACAGTCAACAAAGTACTATTTGAAAGTGTAATACTTAAAACCAGCTAATCAAATTGTTTGGGGACAGACTTGGTGGAGACAACCCAAGCACTGAAGGTGATCCTTGGTAAAGATTGCCACTCCCCCACCTTTGAAAGATCTGTCTTGCTGAAAAAGGTTATAAACAGAAAGGTTAACATCAGTATTCAAAACACTCTTTCTTAACCACATCTCAGTAATGACCAACACATCTGGATTTGAGCTGTGAACCCACACTTTCAATTGATCCATTTTAGGTAATACGCTTCTAGTGTTAACGTGCAGAAAACCCAGGCTTTTACGAGAGCAGAAATCAGTGAAGCAGATATCAGAGCACACGTCAGAATTGTGGCTAGCAACAGTAGGTGGGCCAGGGTGTACATGCACATGTCCAGATATCATCAACAGTAATACAATCAGGGCACGGCAGAGGACAGGGAGAGCTCTGCAGTGCTGATTTATGACATCTGCATGTGCATCAGACGGCAACAAGATCATATTGTACAGCAATTTCATCAGGTGACATGAATACGAAGCCGGCGATGAGGTGGTTAAAATGGGAATGGGATGGGAGGCCAAAAGTCTGTGTAACCAATAGACGGAAACCACACACTTTTACAGTGCACAAAACCCCAGGTCAACTGAGTTCCACTCCCACATCAAGTCTCCAAGGTCCAAGTTGATGAATGGCATCAGCTAAATAATAGTAATGAAAACAAACACCTGTGAATTCCACGGTGACCTTTCACTGAGTGATTAGCCTGACTCATTAGCCTCTGCTAGCTCTGAAACACACTTGTGTATATTACAGTAATACATCACTCTCATACTCCATCTTGTAATGATTGTGTTCCATGTCAAGGGGCACACACACCTGCACTGACTGTTCCACGGTACTCAGACTAGAGTGACGTGGTTCCTCTCTAACATACACATGGATAGTTCATCTGTGCTTCTCATGGTCATATCTACCCACATACTGTCCCAAACACAGGGGTGTCGTGTTGCTGGAGCACGGGGAGGGAAAGGGGAAAGGGAAAGGGGATACCTAGTCAGTTGCACAGCTGAAGGCCTTCACCCGAAATGTGTCTTCTGCATTTAACCCAACCCCTCTGAATCAGAGAGGTGCTGGAGCTGCACAACCTCACTCTTTTCAATTTGAGAATACACGGAGGTGGTAACACTATTTCTATCAAATGTACTCTCATCAATTATAAATCTATTATATTGAATTACCACAAAAAATCCATTAATAACAATAGAATGACTAATCAAATACTGTATATGGCCAAAAGTGCTCGTCAAACATCTCATTCCAAAATCATGGACATTAATATGGAGTTGGTCGCCCCTTTGCTGCTATAACAGCTTCCACTCTTCTTGGAAGGCTTTCCACTAGATGTTGGAACATTGCTGCAGGGACTTGCTTCTACTCAGCCACAAGAGCATTAGGGAGGTCGGGCACTTATGTTGTGTGATTAGGCCTGGCTCGCAGTTGGCGTACCAATTCATCCCAAAGGTGGTTGATGGGGTTGAGGTCAGGGCTCTGTGCAGGGCAGTCAAGTTCTTCCACACCGATCTCGACAAACCATTTCTATATGGACCTTGCTTTGTGCACGGGGGCATTGTAAAGCTGAAACAGGAAAGGGCCTTTCCCAAACTGTTGCCACAAAGTTGGAAGCACAGAATCGTCTAGAATGTCATTGTATGCTTTAGTGTTAAGATTTCCCTTCACTGGAACTAAGGGGCCTAGCCTGAACCATGAAAAACAGCCCCAGACCATTAATCCTCCTCCACCAAACTTTACAGATGGCACTTTACATTGGGGCACGTAGTGTTCTCCTGGCATCCACCAAACCCAGATTCGTCCGTTGGACTGCCAGATGGTGAAGTGTGATTCATCACTCCAGAGAATGTGTTTCCACTGCTCCGGAGTCCAATGGCGACCAATGGCGGCCAATTACGCCACTCCAGCCAATGCTTGACATTGCGCATGGTGATCTTAGGCTTATGAAATCCCATTTCATGAAGCTCCCGACGAACAGTTATTGTGCTGATGTTGATTCAAGAGGCAGTTTGGAGTTTGGTAGTAAGTGTTGCAAGCAAGCACAGACAATGTTTTATGCACAACGCACTTCAGCACTCAGCGGTCCAGTTCTGTGAGCTTGTGTGGCCTAACACTTTGCGGCTGAGCCGTTGTTGCTCCTAGACGTTTCCACTTCACAATAACAGCACTTATAGTTGACCGTGGCAACTCTAGCAGGGCAGAAATTTGACGAACTGACTTGTTGGAAAGGTGGCATCCTATGACGGTGCCACATTGAAAGTCACTGAGCTCTTCAGTAAGCCCATTCTACTGTCAATGTTTGTCTATGGAGATTGCACGGGTGTGTGCTCGATTTTATACACCTGTCAACAACGGGTGTGGCTGAAATAGCCAAATCCCCTAATTTGAAGGAGTGTCCACATACTTTTGTATATGTAGAGTAGGTAAATGGTGGTTTCTTCTCTGTCTTCTCTCTGAGGGTGGCGAGAATGATGAAGAACTGTAGGCTACGTGTGTGCCTGTTGGCTCGACCTCTTTGGCCAATCAGTATAACATACATTAGATATCTCATTCCCTGCAGCTCGGCGGAGTGTGAGCGGGGTTTACCCACATGATCCTTGTCACTCCAACGAGATGCAGGATCCAAATTCACAGTGTCTGCGACACCGTTCTGCCGAGGACACCCAAACCAGAGCTGCCACCGCAAAGCCCAAGGAGCCTGACTGTCTCTGGAAGTTGTTGTAGCCCTGCTTGGGATATTTAGACTACATTGGCTATTGGTTGAGACCGACGCAGCTCTAGTTTTGGTATGTCAGGGTGGGCAATTGTAAATGTGAATTGGGCCAAGTTGGAGGTAAATATGCATTTAGGTTATAGTTTTTTGAGATGCATGAATACACTACACCAAAAGCTTGATTTTATTGTTGTTTTTAAATGAATTTCCTGAATTTCTACGTAGTAGTGATTTCTGTTCACTACTTGGTCAATTGATTTGATAGCATGTTTAATCTGTGCAAATGAATTCCATTAATTGATAGTTCACCTCTGTTTTCTTTTATTCTGTAATATGGTATTCTGTAACCATGTGTTCAAGCTAATCAAAGTTGATTTATGATACAGCGTAGTGTATGCTACACAATACAATGAAATGCCTACTCGCAACGAAAGCTCTCTTCGCAAACAGTGCAATGATAGTAAGCTATATGTATTTATATTTAGATTAGGTTATAGCCTACAAATAGCTATCCCACGTAGTTATAGGCCTCTTAGGTTATACGGCAAATGATTGTTGTTTGTTCCTGAACTGGCCGAATGACAGAGCTATCCTTCAGCAACACAAGTTGGTTCAACGTCTTTAACAACATTGTGCGATTCTGGCGCTGTCCTTTCAGCACCAGGAAGGGCTGTCCAATCACTTAAAATACCACTCATCAAGACGTGTTGCCTACGCCTAATAGTCCTGGTCATCACTTGTTATTATTACAAATAAGATATTATCACTTCTCACAATGATGCTCGTTTAGTAAAGTTGGATCAAAGCAGAATCAATGTCTCGCAAGATCCCATAATGATTCATGATCATTTTACTGATGCAGATGCAGTTTGGATGTTTCACCGGTAAAACCTGAAGAATTATCCGTATCATTCCTATTTTGAAATGAGGTATGCCTAACTTGGTGTTTGAGGGTATTACACATAGAACATTTTCTTGAGACAATATGTGTGGGCATACAGTAGGCAGAAGTTACAATTGGAGGTTACATTTTATGCATAGGCCTATTCTACAATGAGATCCCATAGGCCACATCTGTCGGTACAATCATTGAATGAGGAAATGATTACGTCATTTAAATATATTTTTTGCACTCCCTTACCTCAACAAAAAAAATGCACTAGTCCTCAACCAAAACAGCCCATGATACCTCTCGGATTCCCATACATTACATACACAGATGCACGCTGCACGCATGCATGTACTGTACACACAGGAAGAATTAAAAAAAAACTGCCTTCCATTTTGACCAGCTGGCCTTGTCCTTGACACACAACTGAGACACTCCCTCTCTTACGCTCAAAAACACTCAAAACCTCAACACACCCATACCCAGATGCTTACACCCCCTCACTCCCCCGTTCCCCCCATTCCTCCACTCCCACACGGCGCACTCTGACCCCCAAAGCCAGGTGACAGGTGCTCCTCCAACCCCAACTCTCACCACGTCTCTGCTCTACTCAGTACTGACACACACAGGGTTGGAGCTTAAGTATTATTTACAATACTCTTACATAGTAGCTACAATACTACTCCTTCTCGTAATTCACATAGTTATAATACACAGTCATAGACAGGAGCTATGGAACAATACAGATTGGCAATCCGACTGATGCATTTCCTTGTGTTCATAGTACACAACATTCTTGACCTGGACTGGACTATGGGTTTAGCACTATACACCATTCAAGACTTATCACTGTGTTTTCCCAATGAATGTATTCATATTCACATTGTATGCATTTATGTTCCTTAGAATGGCAGAGACCTCCCTGCTGGCCTGCGGGTGTATATTTAAGCAATAAGGCCCGAGGAGGTGTGGTATATGGCCAACATACCACGGCTAAGGGCTGTTCTTACTGCACGACGCAACACGGAGTGCCTGGACACAGCTCTTAGCCGTGGTATATTGGCCATATATCACGAGCCCCCAAGGAGCCTTATTGCTATTATAAACTGGTTACCAATGTAATTAGAGCAGGAAACCTAAACATTTTGTCTGATATACCATGGCTTTCAGACAATCAGAATTCAGGGCTCAAACCACCCAGTTTATAATAAGAAATTAGTGTGTCACTGGATTAAAATTACAATAGTACTTACTCTAATTCTATGGGTCTCTTATGATTCAATTGTATGGGGTGTGTGCCTTGTTTTGTGTTCTGTACCTATAACAGTGATGGCGATTGGTTCCTACCTACACAGTGTCTATGGTCATTGGTTCCTACCTACACAGTGTCTATGGTCATTGGTTCCTACCTACACAGTGTCTATGGTCATTGGTTCCTACCTACACGGTGTCTATGGTGATTGGCTCCTACCTGCAGCAGAGTGAATGAGGATGCTCTGGTTGGGCCTCAGGTTGCCAAAGTCAAACAGCATCATGTAGGCGGTGATGTAGTTGACGGGGAGGGCGGCGGCCTCCTCAAAAGTCATGCCCTCTGGGATGAGGAACGTGTGGGTAGCGGGCACCACGGCCACCTCCTGCCACAGCCCACAGCGGTTCAGCACCAGCACCTTGTCACCCACCTGCATGGACGGGAAAGTGTGTTAGAAGTGTGTTTTACTATAAGGTTGCAAAATCCCAGTACATTTCTGACAATTCCCAAGGTTTCCAGGAATCCTGGTTGGAAGATTCACAGAATCAGGAGGGAATAGGCAGGAAATCCTGCACCCAAACAGGATTTGGGGGAAACCTGGGAATGTGGGTAAAGTTAGTGGGATTTTGCAACCCTAACTAGTGTATATCTACTGTAGACATGTCATTTAGTTCACAAGTTACAAGTGTATATGTTTATGGAAAGCAAGGGATCAGCTGTTTTCTGGTTTGGTGTCGGGGGAATTTTACAAATCAAAGGTTCACAATGCAAATGACTGTGGCGGTCAGGTTAGTTATTTTATCATTAGTTGTTTGTCATATAGGTTAGCATATTCACTCTGACCACACACTGTGACAACAGTCAACAACATAACATGATATGGCATTAGCCCCCACTGCTACTCTTCTCTCTCTGACAATTATCTCCTCCCTCCTTATCACCCCAACTTGTCATTTTGGGCGCCGTGTCCCCATTCGGGCTTATCAGAGCAGCAGGATCCTACGACCCTCTCCTGCCTGTCCAGGAGGAAGAGCCCCATTGTAAACTCCCCCCCCCCCTGCCGAGGGACTGGCCAATCAGGGAGGGAAACACCAGGGACACAGGAAACAGCCCACCACCGCATTCTAACATTCTTCCTGTTTTCTTCCTCCTCCCTCCTCCACCCCACCACTGCATCCATCTGACTCCTTCCTTCCCTCGCTCCACTCCTCTCCCTTTCCCTCAACCTGTCACTCTTCCTCGCTGTCTGTCCCTCTCACTCCTTCATTATCTCTTCTGATTGTCTCTCTCTCTCCATCGCCCTCTGTCTCACTCTCTCTGTCTTGCATAGTATCTCCTCTACCCCCTCTTTTTTCCATCTCCTTCCCTCCTCCTGTCTCCCTTTCTCTATCTCCCTCCCTCTCTCCTCCTCCCTCCATGGGCCCTGTGCGAGGAGTTGCCCGTTTCCCCTCTTCCTCGTCAGTGAGACAGGACAATGGGTCCCATCTTCTCCCCTGGCCACTCTCCACTCATCAGCGGCCCTGCCAGATTCTTCTCCATGGTTGAGCACAAGACAAGCTCTCTCCTCCTAGGAACAAACCCACTCCTCCCGCCCCAGCCTCCCCACCATCCTCCCGCCCACCCGGGCCTCTCTAATGGTCTGGAGGGAGAGATGCGCCTCGCTGTCTGTCTATCCACTCCAATTAGAGAGATCTCCCTCTTCCCTCTCATTCACTCTCCCTCTCTTTATATCCCCGTCTCAAGCGGATGCGTTTTGAGTTCTTCCTCTTTCTCTCTTTCGGTCCTTTTCTATCAGTCTACATCTTTAAATCTCTCTTTCTTTCCCTCTGCCTGTCCTTCTCTCCGTCTCCCTGGGTCTGTGGGTGAAACTCATTGCCCTCAGTCTGTTAATTTGGGCTCCATATGGCAGTAGGTCATTAGGCGGAGGCGTTGGAAGCTTAGCAGGAAAACACACTGATGACTCAACCCTCACATTCAACACATCGGGAGTATGTGTGCCACATGTAAGGCATGTGAGTGGCCGTCACACACACACACACACACACACACACACACATGCGCACACCACACACATGCGCACACACACACCACACACACACACACACACACCACAACACACACCACACACCACACCACACACACACACACACCACACACACATACACACACACCAATACACCACATAACACACACACACACACACACACACACACACACACCCACACACACACACACACACACATCACACACCACACACACACACCACACACACACACACACACACACACACACACCACCACACACGCAAACAGGAAGAACAACAGTCACACAGAACAGAGTCCACTCAAACCACACTCGTTGGCCAATGTCCTCCTTGTGACTTGTCCATCACAGCACTTCGTTACTGTGTGACTCCCCCCCCCCCTCTACTTCTGTCATGTCCTCCCCCCTTGACTCTCCAAGCCTCTAATTTGAAAGTCACCACCAACAGTGTAATGAGGGGGGAAGGCTTTTCTCAAAGAGCCTTGTACATTTACATTAACATGTTTAGTCATTTAGCAGACGCTCTTATCCAGAGCGACTTACAGTTAGAGTGCATACATTTTTATTACATTTTTACATACTGAGACAAGGATATCCCTACCGGCCAAACCCTCCCTACCGGCCAAACCCTCCCTAACCCGGACAACGCTATGCCAATTGTGCGTCGCCCCACGGATCTCCCGGTTGCGGCCGGCTGCGACAGAGCCTGGGCGCGAACCCAGAGACTCTGGTGGCGCAGCTAGCACTGCGATGCAGTGCCCTAGACCACTGCGCCACCCGGGAGACACCATGCGTTGTCAGCTGCTGTACACCAATGGCCTTTATCAACTAGTGATTCAGGTTTGGGGTATGTGGGCCACAAGTCGGAGGTTATGTAGTTTGACGATCTCATCAACTTTTGCCACCAATTGGTTAGATCATGGATTCTAGTGTCAACCGGAGGAGTAGCTGTGAACTCCGTATGGCACCTTAATGTTCTCATGGGGCCTAGATTAGATTAAAGGACAAAGGACAATGTATTCATCCTACTGTGTTGTGTCAGCAGTGTTGTCGTCTAACATTGTTAAGCGCAAATTATAGGCGTCCCATTGTGACATCGCTACAGGGCTCTGAGACCGCCGTCCACGGTTAACACACAGCCCATAACTCCCAACGAACGCGTCTCCGGCACGCTTCCTCTATTCATTTGAATGTGTTGACGGTTGGAGAAGTTGCTTGACCTGTGTTGAAACTTCCAAAGTCTGAAAGGCCAACGGTTCAATATTCTAGAACACCACTGTGCGTACGCGTACATGTTTTGGACTATGATAAACCCTTCAGTCTGCTGATGTGTGAACTGTGTGAGACTGAGTGTCACGCCCTGACCTTAGAGAGCCTTTTTATTCTCTATTTTGGTTAGGTCAGGGTGTGACTAGGGTGGGTACTCTAGTTTGTGTATTTCTATGTTGGCCTGGTATGGTTCCCAATCAGAGGCAGCTGTCTATCGTTGTCTCTGATTGGGGATCATATTTAGGCAGCCTTTTCCCACCTGTTGTGTGTGGGATCTTGATTTTGTATTGTTGCTTTTTAGCCATACAAAGCTGTACGTTTCATTTTGTTTATCTTTATTGTTTTGTTGCTGGTTCACATGAATAAATATGATGAACGCCTTCCACGCTGCACCTTGGTCCAATCCTTCCAACAACGATCGTTACACTGAGAGGGTCATCCATGGAGCATTTTATGTGTCAGGATCACGGCCCCGCCCTGTTCAAGGAACGAACCGACCTTGAGTTTGACCTATAATCGGTGCTTTCTACCTGCTCTTTCTACCGTTGCAGCTGTTACCATGACTACGGTACTACAATAGCAAGTCTTGTTACTGATAGGCTAGAACTTAGAACAAACTTGGAGACAAACGGACATTATTTCTGAGTTGTTCTTGGTCCCTCTCGGTTCTGTTGAGTTTTTTTTTAGTGTGTGTGCTTTCGTCAGTGTTATGATTAAGCAATAAGGCCTGAGGGGGTGTGGTATATGGCTAATATACCACGGCTAAGGGCTGTTCTTCTGCACGACGCAACGCAGAATGCCTGAACACAGCCCTTAGCCGTGGTATATTGGCCGTATACCACAAACCCCCAAGGTGCCTTATTGCTATTATAAACTGGTTACCAAAGTAATTAGAGCAGTAAAAATACATATTTTGTTATTGACGTTTTGCTCTGATATACCACGGCAGTCATCCAATCAACATTCAGGGCTCGAACCACCCAGGTTATAATAGTTGTTATAAACTGGGTGGTTTGAGCGCTGAATGCTGATTGGCTGACAGCCGTGGTATATCAGACCGTGTACCACAGGTATGACAAAACATGTCAAACCAGCTTTTTTATGACATTACGCTGGTAACCAGTTTAGAATAGCAATATGGCACCTTGGGGGTTTGTGGTATACGGACAATATACCATGGCTATTGGCCATATACCACACCCCCTCAGGCCTTATTGCTGACGAAAGCACACACACTCCAAAAAAACTCAACAGAACCGAGAGGGACCAAGAACGACAACTTAGAAATACGACGTCTGTTTGTCTCCAAGTTTCCAGGCGTCTGATTCTCTCCTCTCTTTGCTGTTTATGGCCGACTATCAAGACAGACGGTGCAAAACGCATGCTATGAGTGTGCTTCCCATCTGTAGCGAAAAGGAGGACAAGAGGGACGGAACGGAGCGAGGTAGGAGGGACGGAGGAAATACCAGACTGACAATGTGGGCCGGAGGGAGATAATGAATGAGAACAATGGGCTCAGATCCTACCAGAGCTCAGCTACAGCTTATACTCTCAAAAAAGGAAGGGTTTAGTGAAAAAAGTGCTGATCGAGGATTGTCAGTCATGAGTAATAGGAGTGAATTAGGATATTTCCCTCTTTTTGTCACTTACTCGCTCTTCCCCTTCCCTGCACTGCTCGTGCGGTAATCAGGGTGATGTCACTGTAGTATTAACCTACTTCCAGTCACTGTGTTACTGCAGACTCAGTGACAGTGTGTGTGTATGTGTGGCATGTGTCTGTAGGTCTGTGTGTGTGTGTGTGGTATCCAGATGTGTGTGTGTGTGTTGTGTGTAGTGGTCGTGTGTGTGTGCAGCTCTTGAGAGCTTGTGTGTGCGAGCTGATCTTAACCGAACATACTGCTTTGTGTGCCGATGTGTATGCTTGTGGTGTGTGTGGAATGTGAGATATAGATCCTGTGTGGTGTGTTGTGAGCGTCTTTGTGTGTGTGAGGAGCGTGTTGTGGTGTGTGTGTGTGTGTGTGTGTGCTAGTTGGTTGTGAGAAGAGAGAGAGAAAGCAGAAGCCTCCCAAAAACAGTGACTGCAACTAAGGTCAGCACATTCTCTGTGAGCTCCCTCCTGCCAAAACACTGAGATCTCTATCCATTAGGAAGATTGGGTCTTAATTTGTTGGAGTTGGGGGAAGGTATGGGTAGTATGGGGACTGCAGTGTGTATGTGAGTGTGTGTGTGTGTGTGTGTGACCTTCTAATCCAATCTGCTTGAATAGCAAAGTGCAGTGAGGCCAGGGAAGTATATAATAGGACATGGGTCATATCATATATTATGCTGTAGGACCATTATTATGCTGTAGGACCATTGTGCTGTCAAAGACCGACACAGAGCCAATAACTCTGGTATATAGACGCTTCTACATGCTCATCTTATCCCTACGGATCTTCAGGTCCAGTGGATGTCAGGGACACGACCACTCCCTGCTGAGACAGAGTTGCACTGATCTTATTAGTGTACGATCCCAAATGACACCCTATCCTCTATACAGTGCACTACTTTTGACCAGGGCCTCTGGGCATTATACAGAGAATAGGGTGCCGTTGGGACGCAGACTTGCACCTTGTCTGTTGTGCCTTAATGGCTCTTGTTAACATGGTCCAAGTGCAACAATTGCAGAGTGTTCTTATTTTAATTAGTCTAGACTTGGGTCAATTTGCCTGCATGTCAATGACTTTTGTAACAAAAGGTTCCTCAATTGTTTAAGAGCAATAAAGGTTTACAACAGGGTCATAACATCAGAACATATGATTGGTGTTGTAAAAAATAGCAATGAATATACATCAAGTCTTTGTGCTTCGTGAACCTTGTGGTTTTCGTCATAGAGTTTCATCGGTGATGGTGTTCGGTCTCAGGTTCAAATAATATAGCGACAATATCTCTAGGCTACTGTATGCCTAAATTGTGATATTGTTATAAATGTAACAGGTTTAAAGGGTCATTAGGCACAATATGTTGCTATTAGCGCCATTGAAAGGATGTGGTTGGTGTTGCCATGCCATCAGTAATGTAACGGGCAGTGGAACATGACTCATCACACTATTCAAACAAGGAGAGGTAGCCTGGAATGATCAATGCATAGGCGATGTTATTATCATACAAGTAATGCTGCTATACGATAGATAAGCAGATAATCAAAATAATACAGTCCTTTCAAAATATTCATAGTATGGAAATACACTGAGTGTACAAAACATTAAGAACACCTGCTCTTTCCATGACACAGACTGACCAGGTGAATCCAGGTGAAAGCTATGATCCCTTATTGATGTCGCCTGTTAAATCCACTTCAATCAGTGTAGATGAAGGGGAGGAAACAGGTTAAAGGAAGATTTTTAAGCCTTGAGACAATTGAGACATGGATTGTGCATGTGTGACATTCAGAGGGTGAATAGGCCAGACAAAATACTTAAGTGCCTATAAACCTGTATGATAGTCTGTGCCAGGCGCACTGGTTTCTGCCAGGAACTGCAACTCTCCAGTGTATTTCACGCTCAACAGTTTCCCGTGTGTATCAAGAATGGTCCACCACCCAAAGTACACCCAGCCACCTTGACATAACTGTGGAAAGCATTGGAGTCAACATGGACCAGCATCCCTGTGGAACGCTTTCTACACCTTGCATTGTCTATGCCTCCGCGAATTGAGGCTCTGCTGAGGGAAAAGGGGGGTGCAACTCAATATTAGGAAGGTGTTCCTAATGTTTGGTATGCTCCGTGTATACCCTAAAAACAGATGGGCGTTGTATGCAGAATATAGCAATATTAATTTCAAATCGATTAAAAAAATCGCAAGATTGAATGGTTGGTGATTTGTGACTTTCCCAAAGACATGTCTGTTGACAAAGATCGCGAGTAATCATTTAAATTTTCGGCTTCTCCTGGTCTTGCGCCTCGCCCTTTCCGTTCGCTTAGTGCGTGAGCCRCTGTCGCTCTCCGTAACAAAGGCAACCGTGTCACTACTGCGTGGAGTCGCACCCCCCCACCACCACCTCCCTCCTATCCCCGAAACGGTGCTCTAAAGTGCCAAATGCGGAATGTTTTTTCAAAAGGTTTAATTATCTCGACTTTTCTATCCCCTAAACGTAGAGATAGCATTGTAATCTCTCCAAATCCACAGAACCTAGTGCTACATGCCTTTCAGCAGGGTAGCTGTCTAGCCGCTGGCGCGACTCCCAATTTGGCGCTGTCAATCTCCCGTGCGCAAAGCAACTCATTTTTATTGTCCGTAGACGAGGGGCGCTGGCTTCATTGAACTCACTGCCATTAAACAATTGCGTCCTTTGCTGGAAGAATAAAAAAAAAAGAAATGCACTGCTCGGCTTGTAAATTTCCACTCAGAAGATTGAGTGAGTACTCTAGTGCTCTCCATTTACGCACCAGTGACTGGGCTTGCAATAACCCTCCAAAGCATTAGGAGGGAAATTAGGCTACATTTTTCTTGTGAGCTATCATTGTTCCAACTCTCTGGTCGTTTTGAGACTTTGGACAAATATGCAGTCTTATTTTGAAATCAGATAACATTAATATTCAAATGTATTGGTCTGGGCTTTTAGTGTTGAATGTGGTGATGATGATGATGATGGTGATGCTGGTAATAGATGACTAACATGAACACACGTGAGACGGAATTGTCAGTTCAAATCAACAGCAAAGACTGACACGCCCTAAATCAAACAGCATCCTAATATGAACCCAAATATCTCAAGAAATGAGTTACCAAAATGTGCTTTCTTTGGAACAAAGTAGCCGACATATTATTGGTCATGGAAATTGTCAAATGGTCAGGTTTACTAGGCAATCATACGAGTAGGCTAAATCATTTCTAGGACAGTGGCTTCAGAAGCAGGTGAAATGAGAGAGATGGAGAGGAGAGAGCGGAGAGGATGCGGCGCGCTTACTTTTCTATCCGTCACCTCTTCTCCCACAGCCTCGATTTCCCCGGAGCACTCCATCCCCGGCGTGACAGGGGGGGACGGCAGCCGGTCGTATAGACCCTGCCGGGCCAGCAGGTCGGCAAAGTTCAGCCCGCATGCCTTGACCCGCACCATGACTTCTCCGGCCTTGAGTGCCGGCTTCCCCTTCTTCACCTGCAGTTTCACCTTATCATAGCCCCCGTAGCCGGAAAGGACCAGGGAGCGGTAGGTGAACTGCTCTTCCTCGGATACCTTCTCGGTCGCCGTGGGTGTGGCTGCAGCCTGGGTTGAACTGACTGGCGGCGACTCCGGCTTAGACTCAGCTTTCGGCTCCTCGCTGGGTTTATTTTTCTTGTTTGTTTCCTCGGCGTTTTGCTGCTGAGCAGGTGCATCATCGCCAGACATTGTGAAGAGTATTAGTAGACAGTGACAAGTCTTGAAATTAAACGTTCACTTATTTTTTATTCTCTTGTCTTGTAGAGCTTTGCTGTAATGAAGCGTTGATGAGTCCGATCTGAGGGATTAAGGAGCAAGAGAGAGAAAAAAAACTGATTCTCAGAGCTTCTTCAGCAGCCTTGCATGAGGACACAGAACCGAGTCAATGAGAGCTTCAGCTGAGGAAAGAGCAGGCTGCCTCGCAACGGCTAAAGTGGACAGAGTTTGTCAACGCCGCGCTCTGACAGTGTGTGTGAGTTGGACGAGAAGAGGCAAGCTAGAAAACCCGGAGAGCGGAGTTACTGAGGAGGAGGAACGAAAAGTGGATTTTATAGAGAACTGACTGTGTCCGCCTATACACATTTCGGCATTGCCAGGGAGGAACTGGGACAAAAAATGAGCACTGGCATTCATCCCCCCACCCCCCACCCCACAGGCAGTATTTGCTCATGTCAAATAACATAAGCAACTATAGTACAGCGTTTCTCAACCTTTACTGTCTGTCTGTGTATGTGCTTCTTGTTCTCCTCTGTTGTCACTCTGTCTGTCTTTGCTTCTCCTTGTGTACATTGTATTCCTAATTTATCTACAAACCATAAACCATAATGACAAAGCACAAACAAGTTTTTATAAATGTTGGCAAATGTATAATTAATTTTTTTAAATACCTTATTCACAAAAGTATTCAAACCCTTTGCTATGAGACTCGAAATTGAGCTCAGGTGCATCCTGTTTCCATTGATCATTCTTGAGATGTTTCTACAACTTGATTGGTAGTGACAGTGCATGTCAGAGAGAAAAAAATCTGTGAGTCGAAGGAATTGTCCGTAGAGCTCAGAGACAGGATTGTGTCGAGGCACAGATCTGGGGAAGGGTACAAAAACATTTCTGCAGCATTGAAGGTCCCCAAGAAACACCAAGACTGAGCAATCGGAAGAGAAGGGCCTTGGTCAGGGAGGTGACCAAAAACCCAATGGTCACTCTGACAGAGCTCTAGAGTTCCTCTGTGGTGATGGGAGAGCCTTCCAGATGGACAACCACCTCTGCAGCACTCCACCAATCAGGCCCGTATTGTAGAGTGGCCAGACAGAAGCCACTCTTCAGTAAAAGGCACATGACAACTCGCTTGGAGTTTGCCAAAAGGCACTTAAAGGACTCTCAGACCATGAGAAACAAGATTATGTGGTCTGATGAAACCAAGATTGAACTCTTTGGCCTGAATGCCAAGCGTCACGTCTGGAGGAAACCTGGCACCATCCCACCGGTGAAGCATGGTTGTGGCAGCATCATGCTGTGGGGATGTTTTTCAGCGGCAGGGACTGGGAAACTAGTCAGGAAAAGATGAATGGAGCAAAGTACAGAGAGATTCTTGATGAAATCCTGCTCCAGAGGGCTCAGGACCTCAGACTGTGGGGGAACGTTCACCTTCCAACAACACCACGACCCTAAGCACACAGCCAACACAACGCTGTTGTCTCTGAATGTCCTTGAGTGGCCTAGCCAAAGCCTGGACTTGAACCCGACCGAACATCACTGGAGAGACCTGAAAATAGCTGTGTAGCAACGCTCCCCATCCATCCAACCTGACAGAGCTTGAGAGGAGGATATGCAGAGAAGAATGGGGGAAACTCCCCAAATACAGGTGTTCCAAGCTTGTAGCGTCACACCCAAGAAGAGGCTGTAATCATTGCCAAAGGTGCTTCAACAAAGTACTGAGTAAAGGGTCTGAATACTTATGTAAATGTCATATTTAAGTTATTTTTTATTTTTAATACATTTGCAAACATTTCAAAAAACCTGTTTTTGCTTTGTCATTATGGCATATTGTGTGTAGATTGATGAGGTAAAAAAAAAAACTATTTCAGAATAAGGCTGTAACGTAACAAAACGTGGAAAAATTCAAGGGGTCTGAATACTTTCCGAATGCACTGTATATAATATAGAGCGAAAACATCAATAAACTGACAGTGCATGTCTCCCGCTCTCTCTCTCTTTTCTCCCAATGTCCACTACACTTGACTGCTGCAGCAGCAGCTGAGCTGTCTGTTCTGTGATGGGTAACACTTTATTTTAAGAGTCCATAATAAATCATTGATAAGGCATTAACAAAACGTTTTCTCACCATTTATTAATCATGACTTCCCCCTTTGTAAATATTAGTACGGTAGTTATTCGCACATGTATATATATTTTCTTAAACATCCTGTGTTGTGTGCTTGTTATTTTACCAGGTACTGCAGGAATATCTACCAATGGCATGCCCATCTTTTGTGAGAATGGTAATGGTAATAAATGGTTTATTATGGCCCCTTAAAATAAAGTGTTACCCATCATAGTTGTGAATGAATAAACAAAGAAGAAAATCATAATACCTTATAACAGCCTAACTACATATTTCAAATTAGAGCATGTCATGTGTTCCCCCTACTCACTTAGCTTCGTGTGTAAATATTAGGCTTCATGTAATTCAATAGAAGAAAACAGAGAGAGAAAGAGAGCGAGAGAGACTGCCAGTTTGTTAATGTTTTGATTGTATAATACAGCCAACGGCTACATTAAGGAACGGGCAGTCTCCTTCTCTCTACGTTTTCTTCTATTGAATTCAATATTCAACCTTGTGTGTTCGTCAAAGAACAAGTTTATGTGGATGCGGATAGATTTCCAGCGATGGGCTTCGTTTGACAGTGTCGTGCGCGTATATTTCTGCCAAGAAGTGACAGGCCTTTCAGCAAATGAAATAAGGGGGATATAGGTGGGACTTTCCAGCCTTCAGTGGCAGTGGCTATGTCATGTAATCTGACACTAGAGTCTGTAACAGAGACGCTGAGAATCAAGAAGCAGGTGCAACGTTTAATAAAACAACAAAGATGGAACGAGACAACAGAGGGACGGCCCCCGACCAGAGGGACGGCCCCTAGGACAAGGAGCGGGCCGGTCCGGGCGGCGAAGGTGGAAATCGCGGATGATGTTGGGATCCAGAATGTCCTCCATCAGAACACAACACCGCTCCTCTGGGACATACCCCTCCCAGTCCACCAGGTACTGGAGCCGACCCCCATGACGTCCAGTAGAGATCTGATGGCATAGGCCGGACCCCCCTCGATGTCCAGGGGGGTGGATGTGTGTCGTGGGGGACAGCATCAGCTATGGGACCAGGAACCACTGGCCTGAGAAGGGAGACATGAAAAGAAGGTGAGATATGGTAGTCACTGGGAAACTGTAACCTATACGCCACCTCGTTGACCCTCCGGAGAACTTTGACCGTGCCCACAAACCAGAGGCTCAGCTTCTTGTAGGGCAGGCGGATTGGGAGGTTCCTGGTAGAGAGCCAGACACAATCCCAAGGGTGGAACACAAGGGCCGCACTGCTTTGGCGGATGCCTACTCCTTTTGACGGGGGACGGTGCGCTGGAGTCTCACGTGAGCCTCGCTCCACACTTCTTCTGCGCGCCTGAACCACTCATCAACCGCAGGTCTTCGGGCTGAAAACTGAGATCACTGGAAGGGGGTCAACCCAGTGGAGGAGTGATGTAGCAAATTCTGGACGTACTCTGCCCATGGAAGGAATCGAGCCCAACCTCCCTGCCTCCCCAGCTCTTGGTTCATCCTCTCCACCTACCCGTTGGACTGAGGCCTATACCCAGAAGTGAGGCTGACCGTGATACATAGCTTCTCCATAAAGGCTCTCCATACCCGTGATGTGAATTGGGGGCCACGGTCGGAGACGATGTCCTCCGGAAGGCCATAATGCCGGAAGACCTGCTGGAATAGTGCCTCAGCAACCTGGAGAGCAGTAGGAAGACCAGACAGAGGGATTTCAACAACAGGATATTGAAAATCTATCCACAACCACGAAAATGGTGGTGAAACTGTCAGAGGAGGGGAGATCAGTAGCAAAGTCAATGGATAGATGGGAGCAGGGACGCTGAGGCACGGGAAGGGGAAGGAGCTTCCCTGCTGGAGCGTTCCAGGGGGATTTGGTTTGGGCACATACGGATAGGAGTTGAAATAATGAGTGACATCCTGTGCCAAGGTGGGCCACCTGTACTTCTCAGAGATGGATTAGGTAGTGCGAGAAATACCTGGATGTACAGCGACGACAGCTGTGTGTGCCCAGGTCAGCAGCCAATCCCTTATCCCCGTAGGAACGGGGGACAGATAGTGGGTGCGGGCTCCCTCTCCAGAGCCTGGCGAATGTCCACATCTATGTCCCAGTCCACAGGAGCTACGACTCGGGAGGATGGGATTATAGGTGCATTCTGTACAGGACCCTCTCCCGAATCGTAGAGATGGGACAGAGCATCGGCTTTGGTGTTTTTTTAGTCTGGGCGATAGGTCAGCGTGAAGTCAAACCTTTCTTGGCGCGGATTCAGCCTCCTCGCTGTCCGTACGTACTCCAGGTTCCGATGGTCGGTGAGGATGTTTAATGGTTCCTTGGCGCCCTCCAGCCTGTGTCTCCACTCCTCTAATGCCAACTTCACCGCCAGGAGCTCTCCCGACATCGTAATTCCTCTCTGCAGGGGACAGCTTCTAATAGGCTGACCACACCGCTCGCGTTGCAAAATAAATTTAGAAATCTACGTTATTCAATTATTGCCCCCACGCTGCTCGCGCGCGTCAACGAGCGCTTGCGTTGCCAAGGGCTAAAATAGAAGTCAATCCTATTTCTGACACAGATCGCGCTGCAAGTCCTGCCTCTCCCATCTCCTCATTGGTTTATAGAAGCAGGTACCCACGTGCCATCTCCTCATTGGTTATAACCACGTCGGTGATTGAAAGACAAACTGTTGCCTGTTGTCGTGGTAATACTATGAAAGTTTAGATGCCAATCACCACATAAGTTAAACAATGAAAAAGCCTGGAAGGAGGAGAGATGACTAGAAACGATTCGGTTGACTGTTTTTATGTGTGGATTAATTGTTGGAGTAGAGGACCTTGTGCATTTCAGGTAAAATAACAACCTAATGTTTATATTCCAGGACAAATTAGGCCTCCGTCTGTTTCATTCAACCAGTAGCTTACAGATTCTAGCAACAGCAAGCTAGCTAAATAGGACAAATTAGCTAGCAAGTGCAAGCTAAATTGCCATAAATGTTTAATGCTTTTCGACCTGTCCCCAAATTTATGTAATTGGTTCAGAGTTTGTTTTAATATTTTAATATTTTATTTTATTTGTAGGAGGACAAAATAAATTTATGCACGATGGCGCACGATGGCGCACGCACGCAGCCGGTTTGGATTTCGTGTTAGAGTAATGTACACACTGATACAATTTCTGTGGATTACCCTTTCGTGGAGACAGAACTATCCCCACGCCCACCTCTGAAGCGTCCACCTCTACCACAAAGTAGATAATGGGATCTGGGTGTTTGAGCACTGGGGCGCAGGTGAAGCGTCCCTTGACTAACCGGAAGGCCTCGTCGTCTGCTGGGCTCCACACCAACCTCCGGGGACCACCCTTGAGGAGAGAGGTGAGAGTGGCGGCGACGGAGCTGAAGTTCCTGATGAAACGGAGGTAGAAGTTGGCAAACCCCAAAAATCCTTGTAACCCCTTTATGGTGGTTGGGACTGGCCATGACCTGACCGCATCTACCTTCTGGTCATGCATCCTCACTCCCTGCGGGCTGATTTGGTAGCCTAAGAAGGAGACAGCCTTCTGATGAAATTAGCACTTCTCAGCCTTGACGAACAGGTGGTTAGCCAGGAGACGTTCCAGGACTGCTTGAACGTGAGCGATATGATCCTCCAGGGTAGCCGAGTAGACCAGGATGTCATCAATATACACGACCACCTGGCATCCGAGCATGTCCCTGAACACCTCATTAACGAATGCCTGGAACACTGATGGAGCATTGGCTAAGTACTCATCACCAAGTACTCGTAGTGGCCAGACATCGTGCTAAACGCAGTCTTCCATTCATCCCTCTCCCGGATGCGGATGAGATTGTATGCACTCCGCAGGTCCAGTTTGGTAAAGAACCGGGCCCGCGGAGCTGTCCGATGGCTACCGGCACCAACGGGAGAGGGTAACGGTACTTTGTGGTGATTTCATTGAGTCCTCTGTAATCAATACATGGACGTAACCCTCCATCCTTCTTGGCCATGAAGAAGAAACCAGCCGACGCAGGAGAAGTGGACGTGCGGATGAAACCTTGTTGGAGCGCCTCTTGGATGTAATCCTCCATGGCCTGGGTCTCAGTCACCCACAGTGGATGGGGAAGCAGGTCCTCCGGCAATTGGGTGACCAGTCTGTGATTCTCATCCTCGACCATGAGATGGTGAGGTTATGGCATTGAAGCCAAGGGAGGCTGAGGATGATATTGTGAACTGGTGCACTGGTGATGAAGAAGGGGATGTTCTCCTGATGAATGGACTCCACCGTGAGGGTGAGTGGTTGGGTGATGTGTGTGATGGTTCCGGATCCTAGTGGCCGATTATCGAGGGCTTTAACCGGGAAAGGAGAGGAGAGCGGGTATGAGATGATGTTAAGAGAGGAGACAAGGGTCTGGTCAATAAAGTTCCCTGCAGCACCGGAATCCACCTACGCTGTAGACACAGTACATGAGGGACCGTCAACTAGTGTGATGGACACCAAAAAGAGTTTAGCAGAAAGTGATGAAGATACTCACTCCTGCCCCAGGTGGTGGAAGATCACATGACCGTCTCTCTGCTCTTGTGGATCCCGGATTAGGAAGTGCCGGACACCGCTGGAGCTGGTGCCCTCCATGACCACAACACAGACAGTGTCCCGACTGTCTCCGTCTGCGTCGCTCCGCCGCGGGGAGGCATGTGACCCCTACCTCCAAGGGTTCAGTCTCTAATCTAGAGTGTTCACTGAGGGAGGGAGAGAAGCGATGAGAGTACCTACGTTCCCGAAGTAGGTTATCCAGACGGATGACCCTCGCAATGAGTACGTCCAAGGAGAGGTTGTCATCTCGACAGGCCAATTCCGTCTGGACCTCCTCGCACAGACCTCTTCTGAATAGCGTACGAGGCGCCGGCTCGTTCCATTCGCTGGATGCTGCTACTGTCCGGAGGTGAGCGCGTACTCAGCAGCCGTCTGGTCCCCCTGCTGTAATTGGAGTAGGCGCTCTTCCCCCTCTCTGCCCTCTGGGGGATAATCGAATATGCATTTGAACAGAGCCATGAACCCCTCATATGAATCTAGCTTCTCCTCTCCTCTCTCCCAGGCGTCCTTGGCCCATTCCAATGCCCGCCCAGTCAGCAGAGAAATAACAGTGGCAACCTTGGACCTCTCGGTGATGGGAGCTCCCATCTGGTGCGTAAAGTAGAGGGAGCACAAGTAGAGGGGGCACACACGGAATTTAGATTGGGTGCTGTCATATTTATCCGGGAGGGACAAATGGGCGTTGCTGACCTGAGCGGGTTGCTGAATAGGCTGTTATGCTGGCACGCTGGGTCGATTGGCTTGTAGAGTATCCTCCGCTAGTTGACGGCAACACCTCCTGTGTTCGAGACCTTGCACACTACGAAGAACCTCTTCCATAGCCATCCCCTGTTGTGCCAGCTGGTCATGGTGTTGACGTAGAAGGTATCCCTGCTCGTCGGCCGCCTGGGAGATATTCTGTTTTCCTGCTGCTTCCATTGTTGGAGTCAGACTTATGTTACGGAGACGCTGAGAGTCGAGAAGCAGGTGAAACGTTTAATAAAACAACAAACATGGAATGAGACAACATAACAGTAGTGTCTACGCATAAACACAGGAACAATACTGACTGGGGAAAGAACCTAAGGGAGTGCCAGATATAGGGGAGGTAATACGTGAGGTAATGGAGTCCAGATGTGCCTCATGATGACATGCAGGTGGGCGTAGTGATTGATGCCAGGTGTGCGTAATGATGGATCCCGGGACCGATGGAGGGGAGGAGAGGGACTAGACCTGACAGAGTCACTTGCTACAACAGCTCATAAACCCACTAGCTGGGCTGAAGAGACTGAGATTCAGAAGACAATAAACATTGATAAAGCAATTAAAATACACACACCTCGAATTGACCTTTATTGTAATACATGATGAATTGTGTTTAGTAAAATGCACTGTATACAGTATATGTCTAGTAGATGCTATTGCTTCACCTACAGTATATGTGTTATTTCATAGTTTTGATGTCTTCACTATCATTCTACAATGTAGAAAATAGTAAAAACAAAGAAAAATCCTTGAATGAGTAGGTGTGTCCAAACCAATCTAACAACCTGTTAGTCCAATCTAACAGCTTGTTAGTCTATATTCTAAGTAGCCGATTGTCTAAATGTTCCCCCGAATCCCCCTTCCCTAATTAGCCTTCTATAGTAGGTATGAAATATCAATCAATCAATCAAKTTTATTTTATATAGCCCTTCGTACATCAGCTAATATCTCGAAGTGCTGTACAGAAACCCAGCCTAAAACCCCAAACAGCAAGCAATGCAGGTGTAGAAGCACGGTGGCTAGGAAAAACTCCCTAGAAAGGCCAAAACCTAGGAAGAAACCTAGAGAGGAACCAAGCCTATGACGGGCGGGCCAGTCCTCTTCTGGCTGTGCGGGTGGAGATTATAACAGAACATGGCCAAGATGTTCATAAATGACAAGCATGGTCAATAATATATCAGGAATAAATGTCAGTTGGCTTTTCATAGCCGATCATTAAGAGTTGAAAACAGCAGGTCGGGACAGGTAGGGGTTCCATAACCGCAGGCAGAACAGTTGACACTGGAACAGCAGCAAGGCCAGAGTGGACTGGGGACAGCAAGGAGTCATCATGCCGGTAGTCCTGACGATGATCCTAGGGCTCAGGTCCTCCGAGAGAGAGAAAGAAAGAGAGAAGGAGAGAATTAGAAGAAGCATACTTAAATTCACACAGGACACTGGATAAGACAGGAGAAGTACTCCAGATATAACCAACTGACCCAGCCCCCGACACAAACTACTGCAGCATAAATACTGGAGGCTGAGACAGGAGGGGTCAGGAGACACTGTGGCCCCATCCGATGATCCCCCGGAGAGGGCCAAACAGGAAGGATATAACCCCACCCACTTTGCCAAAGCACAGCCCCCGCACCACTAGAGGGATATCTTCAACCACCAACTTACAATCCTGAGACAAGGCGGTATAGCCGAGTAAAGGCCGAGAAATACTAATTCCATACAATTTACAGCCAAAATGTTTGGCCTAACTGGCAGTATTGGTTACATGAGCTGTGTCAGAGCCTGAGTGTGTCTTTCTCTGTTTCTTCCTGCCTCGACTGCATCACATCAGCTGATCTGTCATTTCTCACGACACATACACAGCACTCGGACCAGCAGAACCAGAACTTTTAGCAAATAAGTTGGATAATTTCACACAATTAAATCAAATCAAAATGTATTTAATTGGACACATACACATATTTAGCAGATGTTATTGCGGGTGCAGAAAAATGCTTGTACATTTAGCAGTGGCGGCCTCAAGAGCCCTTTTTTGGTCTCAAACTTTTTTTGGCACCACCTTTTTTGACTGAGTGACTAACAGAGATCAGAGCAGGTCTCACTCTCTTTGATGGTGTGCGTTTGACTTTGTGCGTTTGACATTCAAAGGAAGGTTGTGCAAAAAAAGTTTGAGACCAAAAAAAGGGCCTTGAGACATCTTGGTAGGCGGGCCACGGTTGCCCACTGGTCAGCCAAATGGTCAACATAGATGATTATGACAACAGAAAAATATCAACAAAGTAATTGTAAAAACGGCCCATGGTGCCGCGTGTCCAAATTTTTTTGTTTATATATATAACATGCTCAAAAAATTAAAGGGAACACTTAAACAACACATTAACTCCAGTCATACACTTTGTGAATCAAACTGTCCACTTAGAAGCAACATGATTGACAATAAATTTCACATGCTGTTGTGCAAATGGAATAGACAAAAGGTGGAAATTATAGGCAATTAGCAAGACACCCCAATAAAGGAGGGATTCTGCAGGTGGTGACACAGACCACTTCTCAGTTCCTATGCTTCCTGGCTGATGTTTTGGTCACTTTTGAATGCTGGCGGTGCTCTCACTCTAGTGGTAGCATGAGACGGAGTCTACAACCCACACAAGTGGCTCAGGTAGTGCAGCTCATCCAGGATGGCACATCAATGCGAGCTGTGGCAAGAAGGTTGCTGTGTCTGTCAGCGTAGTGTCCAGAGCATGGAGGTCGCTACCAGGAGACAGGCCAGTACATCAGGAGACGTGGAGGAGGCCGTAGGAGGGCAACAACCCAGCAGCAGGACCGCTACCTCCGCCTTTGTGCAAGGAGTAGCACTGCCAGAGCCCTGCAAAAGGACCTCCAGCAGGCCACAAATGTGCATTGTGGGGGGAATGGCCCTAGCCCTCAGCCTCCGATCCAACAGGTCCCAGTGCTCAGTGGGATTGAGATCAGGGCTCTTCGCTGGTCATGGCAGAACACTGACATTCCCGTCTTGCAGGAAATCACGCACAAAATGAGCAGTATGGCTGTTGGCATTGTCATGCTGGAGTGTCATGTCAGGATGAGCCTGCAGGAAGGGTACCACATGAGGGAGGAGGATGTCTTCCCTGTAACGCACAACGTTGAGATTGCCTGCAATGACAACAAGCTCAGTCCRATGATGCTGTGACACACCGCCCCAGACCATGATGGACCCGCCACCGCCATATCGATCTTGCTCCAGAGTACAGGCCTCGGTGTAACGCTCATTTCTTCGACGATAAACGCAAATCCGACCATCACCCCTGGTGAGACAAAACCGCGACTTCGTCAGTGAAGAGCACTTTTTGCCAGTTCTGTCTGGTCCAGCGACGGTGGGTTTGTGCCCATAGGTGACGTAGTGAGCGGGATGTCTGGTGAGGACCTGCCTTACAACAGGCCTACAAGCCCTCAGTCCAGCCTCTCTCAGCCTATTGAGGACAGTCTGAGCACTGATGGAGGGATTTTGTGTTCCTGGTGTAACTCGAGCAGTTGTTGTTGCCATCCTGCCCCGCAGGCGTGATGTTCGGATGTACCGATCCTGTGCAGGTGTTGTTACACGTGGTCTGCCACTGCGAGGATGATCAGCTGTCCGTCTTGTCTCCCTGCAGCGCTGTCTTAGGCGTCTCACAGTACGGACATAGCAATTCATTGCCCTGGTCACATCTGCAGTCCCCATGCCTCCTTACAGCATGCCTAAGGCACATTCAGAGTCAGTAGAAGGCCTCTTTAGTGTCCTAAGTTTTCATAACTGTGACCTTAATTGCCTACCGTCTGTAAGCTGTTAGTGTCTTAACGACCGGTCCACAGGTGCATGTTCATTAATTGTTTATTGTTCATTGAACAGTGTTTAAAACCTTTACAATGAAGATCTGTGAAGTTACTTGGACTTTTACGAATTATCTTTGAAAGACAGGGTCCTGAAAAAGGGACGTTTCTTTTTTTTCGAGTTTAGATCGCAAAATAGTTGGGAAGAGATTTTCCATCTACCGATTCCATAGCACATTAACTAATATGCTAAAGAACGGCAGATTCAAATCATTTTTCAATAAAAAATATAATACAAAATTCTTGCAACCAATAGAATATTATATACAGTTGAAGTTGGAAGTTTACATACACTTAGGTTGGAGTCATTTAAACTCGTTTTTCAACCACTCCACAAATTTCTTGTTAACAAACTATAGTTTTGGCAAGTCTTGAGATGTTGCTTCAATATACAGTGGGGAGAACAAGTATTTGATACACTGCCGATTTTGCAGGTTTTCCTACTTACAAAGCATGTAGAGGTCTGTAATTTTTATCATAGGTACACTTCAACTGTGAGAGACCGAATCTAAAACAAAAATCCAGAAAATCACATTGTATGATTTTTAAGTAATTCATTTGCATTTATTGCATGACATAAGTATTTGATCACCTACCAACCAGTAAGAATTCCGGCTCTCACAGACCTGTTAGTTTTTCTTTAAGAAGCCCTCCTGTTCTCCACTCATTACCTGTATTAACTGCACCTGTTTGAACTCGTTACCTGTATAAAAGACACCTGTCCACACACTCAATCAAACAGACTCCAACCTCTCCACAATGGCCAAGACCAGAGAGCTGTGTAAGGACATCAAGGATAAAATTGTAGACCTGCACAAGGCTGGGATGGGCTACAGGACAATAGGCAAGCAGCTTGGTGAGAAGGCAACAACTGTTGGCGCAATTATTAGAAAATAGAAGAAAATAGAAGAAGTTCAAGATGATGGTCAATCACCCTCGGTCTGGGGCTCCATGCAAGATCTCACCTCGTGGGGCATCAATGATCATGAGGAAGGTGAGGGATCAGCCCAGAACTACACGGCAGGACCTGGTCAATGACCTGAAGAGAGCTGGGACCACAGTCTCAAAGAAAACCATTAGTAACACACTACGCCGTCATGGATTAAAATCCTGCAGCGCACACAAGGTCCCCTGCTCAAGCAGGCGCATGTCCAGGCCCGTCTGAAGTTTGCCAATGACCATCTGGATGATCCAGAGGAGGAATGGGAGAAGGTCATGTGGTCTGATGATTCAAAAATAGAGCTTTTTGGTCTAAACTCCACTCGCCGTGTTTGGAGGAAGAAGAAGGATGAGTACAACCCCAAGAACACCATCCCAACCGTGAAGCATGGAGGTGGAAACATCATTCTTTGGGGATGCTTTTCTGCAAAGGGGACAGGACGACTGCACCGTATTGAGGGGAGGATGGATGGGGCATGTATTGCGAGATCTTAGCCAACAACCTCCTTCCCTCAGTAAGAGCATTGATGATGGGTCGTGGCTGGGTCTTCCAGCATGACAACGACCCGAAACACACAGCCAGGGCAACTAAGGAGTGGCTCCGTAAGAAGTATCTCAAGGTCCTGGAGTGGCCTAGCCAGTCTCCAGACCTGAACCCAATAGAAAATCTTTGGAGGGAGCTGAAAGTCCGTATTGCCCAGCGACAGCCCCGAAACCTGAAGGATCTGGAGAAGGTCTGTATGGAGGAGTGGGCCAAAATCCCTGCTGCAGTGTGTGCAAACCTGGTCAAGAACTACAGGAAACGTATGATCTCTGTAATTGCAAACAAAGGATTCAGTACCAAATATTAAGTTCTGCTTTTCTGATGTATCAAATACTTATGTCATGCAATAAATGCAAATTAATTACTTAAAAATCATACAATGTGCTTTTCTGGATTTTTGTTTTAGATTCCGTTTCTCACAGTTGAAGTGTACCTATGATAAAAAATTACAGACCTCTACATGCTTTGTAAGTAGGAAAACCTGCAAAATCGGCAGTGTATCAAATACTTGTTCTCCCCACTGTATGTCTTGCAATAAAATGCTAATTAATTACTTAAAAATCATACAATGTGATTTTCGGGATTTTTTGTTTTAGATTCCGTCTCTCACAGTTGAAGTGTACCTATGATAAAAATTACAGACCTCTACATGCTTTGTAAGTAGGAAAACCTGCAAAATCGGCAGTGTATCAAATACTTGTTCTCCCCACTGTAACTACATAATTTTCCTGCCTCATGATGCCATATATTTTGTGAAGTGCACCAGTCCCTCCTGCAGCAAAGCACCCCCACAACATGATGCTGCCACCCCCGTGCTTCACGGTTGGGATGGTGTTCTCCGGCTTGCAAGCCTCCCCCTTTTTCCTCCAAACATAACAATGGTCATTATGGCCAAACAGTTCTATTTTTGTTTCATCAGGCCAGAGAACAATTCTCCAAAAGTACGATCTTTGTCCCCATGTGCAGTTGCAAACCGTAGTCTGGCTTTTTTATGGCGGTTTTGGAGCAGTGGCTTCCTCCTTGCTGAGCGGCCTTTCAGGATATGTCAATATAGGACTTGTTTTACTCTGGATACTAGATACTTTTGTACCTGTTTCCTCCAGCATCTTCACAAGGCCCTTTGCTGTTGTTCTGAGATTGATTTGCACTTTTCCCACCAAAGTACGTTCATCTCTAGGAGACAGAACGCGTCTCCTTCCTGAGCGGTATGACAGCTGCGTGGTCCCATGGTGTTTATACAGATGAACATGGTACCTTCAGGCGTTTGGAAATTGCTCCCAAGGATGAACCAGACTTGTGGAGGTCTACAATTTAGTGCCCAGAGGTGGTACTAAATGCCGTCTTCCACTCATCCCCCTCCCGGATACGCACCAGGTTGTAAGCACTCCTAAGATCCAATTTGGTGAAGAAGCGCGCCCCATGCAATGACTCGGTCACACTGGCTATCAGAGGCAGAGGGTAACTATACTTCACTGTGATCTGATTTAAACCTCTATAGTCAATGCACGGGCGTAAACCTCCATCCTTCTTCTTCACAAAAAAGAAACTCGAGGAGGCAGATGAAGTGGAAGGCCGAATGTATCCCTGTCCCAGAGATTCCTGCCAGGATCTCCTCCCACGTCCAGGATCCTTTCCCATTCAGGATGTCCTCCCATGTCCATTCCTCCTTGCCACGCTGCTTGGTCCGCTTGTAGTTAGTAGTTCTGTCACGATCGTCGTCAGGGTGAAAATGACCGGACCAAGGTGCAGCGTGGTGAGCATATATTTCTCTTTATTTATGAATGTCGCCAACAAAAACAAGAAACAACAAAACGAATGTGAAGCTGACTAGGGCTATACAGGCCACTAACACTAACTACCCACGACTAAGGTGGAAAAACAGGCTGCCTAAGTATGATTCCCAATCAGAGACAACGATAGAGAGCTGTCCCTGATTGAGAACCATACCCGGCCAAAACATAGAAACAGAAAACATAGAAATAAAGAAACTAGAATGCCCACCCTAGTCACACCCTGGCCTAACCAAAATAGAGAATAAAAGCCTCTCTATGGCCAGGGCGTGACAGGCAGCTAGAAAGCCTGTGACGACGACCGCCGAACAAGGAGAGGCACCAACTTCGGCGGAAATCGTGACAGTCATGCACAAAGTAGATGTCTTAACCGACTTGCCAAAACTATAGTTTGTTAATTAACAAGAAATTTGTGGAGTGGTTGAGAAACGAGTTTTAATGACTCCAACCTAAGTGTATGTAAACTTCCGACTTCAGCTGTATATATATATTTTTACCCCGAAAATATTTGGGGGATTGGAAATGATGCGGACAATTACATTGATGGAAGCTACAATCTATCTGCAATATTAAAACGGATCTACCCCCTGAAAAAAAAAATTATATATATATAAAATAATAATCCCACAGCTCAGTTACTCTGTCACACACACACACACCAACACACACCACACACACACACACACACACACACACACCACACACACACACACACACACAACACACACACACACACACACAACACACACACACACACACACACAACACACACACACACACACACACACACACACCACACACACACACAGAAAGTCGGAGGAAACACAGCACCCCGGTTATCCAATCAAATCCTTTCCCTTCTCCCCTACTCTCTCTTACTACCTCTACTCTCCCATCTGTCTTCTATACTCGCCTGCTATCCCTCTTTCTTCCTACCCCTTCTTCATCTCATCTGCATTTCTCTTCTGGGTTCACCACTAACGTCTTAGCCTGTAGAACAGAGCGAGAGTAGGTGGAACACGAGGAGTTCAGAGGAAATGTCTGTTTATGCCGCCCATTCTACTGTGTGATTGGCCGGAACTCACAGGATGCTCAGGACTCATTGTTGCTACTTCCCAGTAAAGTACAGGCGCCTCATGAAAACAAACTGCCTGTCTTTCGATCCTGTCACCCTCCTCCATCGTGTGGGTATGTTGACTGACATTATGAAATTGGCTCACCTGCCAGATCCAATAATCAGGAAAACCATATTCTTCCCCTGAGGTGTCGCGGGCTTCGAAAGGTTTGTATCCATACTGGTGGTCAATAAGTCGTTTCCTGGAGAGACCTAGTTATTGATCTGCAAAAGTGCTACTGGCACTGACCCCAGATCAGTAGAGCAACACTTAACAGGGGGAGACCCTGAGTGGATGTGAAACAAGCTGAACGGACGGCAAGCCAAAGGTACCTTTGTCTGTGAGAGACGTAGATGTTTAACGGGATGTGAGGACGTCACCGTCACGGAGAGCCACTGCTCGACTGGATGCTCCTCAACTGGACGGATTCCATAGTGATGTATTTGCCTGTACATTTCATAATACATGTTTTGTTCTACAGGTTTATATGTATTCCTGCCTCACGCAGGAAGCGGCGCAGGTCCTAATCCAGGCACTTGTCATCTCCCGTCTGGATTACTGAAACTCGCGTTGGCTGGGCTCCCTGCCTGTGCCATTAAACCCCTACAACTCATCCAGAACGCCGCAGCCCGTCTGGTGTTCAACTTTCCCAAGTTCTCTCACGTCACCTCTCTCCACTGGCTTCCAGTTGAAGCTCGCATCCCGTACAAGACCATGGTGCTTGCCACGGAGCTGTGTAGGGGAACGGCACCTCGCTACCTTCAGGCTCTGATCAGGCCCTACACCCAAACAAGGGCACTGCGTTCATCCACCTCTGGCCTGCTCGCCTCCCTACCTCTGAGGAAGTACAGTTCCCGCTCAGCCCAGTCAAAACTGTTCGCTGCTCTGGCACCCCAATGGTGGAACAAACTCCCTCACGACGCCAGGTCAGCGGAGTCAATCACCACCTTCCGAGACACCTGAAACCCCACCTCTTTAAGGAATACCTAGGATAGGATAAAGTAATCCTTCTAACCCCCCCCCCTAAAGAGTTAGATGCACTATTGTAAAGTGGTTTGTTCCACTGGATATCATAAGGTGAATGCACCAATTGTAAGTCGCTCTGGATAAGAGCGTCTGCTAAATGACTCTTCCCCTTTTTAAATGTAAATGTAAATATGTTGTTTTGGACTGTTGTTTAACCCTCCTGTTGTGTTCGTTTCATGTTAATTCATCCTGTGTTCCCGGTCCAAAATGACCACCCCATTATAGCTGATTCTAAATCCATAATAATACATATATTATCACCTAATGTTGTGTTAGATCTTTTTATCAACTTAAGTTCTTGTGAACATTACAAGTTTTGAACTTCTTATTTGCTATTTATGGCCTGTAGGCCTCATTGACCTGAGCTCATACAACTCGTTTTTGAGTAAAAAAAGCATAATGTATGTATTATTCTGACTATAGAAAATACTCAAATTAACATATGGTGCTATTTATCACAGAGTACTTTGTGTCAAAGTTAAACATGGACTCTCTCGTCCTCACAAGTGTCATGATCAAAGATATGATATACAGTATATCGTTTGGTCATTGTGCTGCCACAGAATGAATTGTGAGCAAGGCCTCAAACAAGCTTTATGTACCAAAGCTGCGATGAAAGATTTATATATTATTGAATCAATGTTGCGATTGTTTGTGAGAATGCCAACAGGTGTGGTTCCCGTGGGGAAAGATTCTATTGGGGAAAGGTTCCCATTCAAATTATTTTGAGTGTAATGCGTTTGATTGGTCACAACGGTATGAACAAATATTCAGCATTATAGTCATGTGAGTATTACAATAAGATTATAACCCAAAAGTAATGTGGAATGGCATATATATTTAGATTTCGGCTGGGCTTGGCAATTGGAAGCCAAGAAGGGGAGTGAGGTGTGTGTGTGTGTGTGCTCAAACACACATGCATGTGGGGGTCTGGGAGAGGAAGTGTGTCCATCTGATGAATGAGCATGTGCCTGAACTCAATTTTATACACTAATTGTAGTCTCACCCATTCATTTCTAATGACCGGTCAATTTTGACCAGAACACCACAGTTGTACAAAAGTGAAATAAAACACCCAAATCAAAATGTATTTTGTGTGTTCAAATGCCCTGTGTGGACAAAGTCATGGAACCTTATGACAATCAGATTAAATTAACTTCATTTTTCAGAGAGAAACTTGTAAATCGTTCCAATTTGACCAGAACACAGCAGGAGGGTTAAGACATTCACTAAGATTAAACTCAGCTGTTATTTTGCATGGAGCAGTTGGGCTAGCGAAATGCGTTTGGTTAGCTAGCTAGCTATTGTCGTCAGCCAGATTAGTATCAGAATTCAAATTATTTTGGGTGTTAATGCATTTGATTGGTCACAGTGGTATAAACAAATATTCAGCAGTATATTCATGTGAGCATTACAATATGATTATAACCCAAAAGTAATGTGGAATGGCATATATATTTAGACTTCGGCTGGGCTTGGTAATAGCTAACCAGCAGGTTTAGGCAGAGCATTGTATCCTGGGAGGTGAGATGCAGTCTGGTAGTTGTAGCATAACTGGTTAATTTATAAAATGGTGGAATTGTATTTTTTATATTTTTAACACTTGACCTCAGAACGCAATTAGCTGCGCTTGTATGATATAAATTCACTGGTGGTATTGTATTTGGTAGGCTTGTCTTCCACACACTATCAAAACTAGTTTAGTTTTGACTATGAGTGGGGCTTTTTTATTGCTAATTCGTAGGCTACTGATTCAAACAAAATATTTATTTCAAAACACACACATTAATGATAAATTTATTCAATGTGATGCTTAGAGTATTCATTAATATGTATAGCCTATTGAAGGCAATTAGCTATGCTTGTATGATTTGTTGATGCAGATGTAACAAAGTGTAAATTGACTTGTCTGGCTAGGTTCACCAAGTGTCCAGTAGCTTCTCCAGGAGTCCACTGAGGCAAAGCTTCCTCAGACAAGACAAAGACAAAGACGTCTGACTGCTATGCCATCTTGGATTGACATGTTTGACATTGACACGTTAACAAAGACATAAACATGTGAAGATATATACTCGAAACAGTGATGAACTTGTGACTGTTGCAAAATGTGTTGTTTACTCAAGAATTTGTCAGCTAATGTTGCTAGCATGCTAGCTAATGGTTAGCGGCTAGCTAAAGGACATTCAGACTGGTAGCTCACTAGGTGTTGTGCCAGTAGACCTTTTGTTTTTAGGCCTGTTTATGTCTACAGTTGACAGGTGTATTGATAACCTTTTAGTTATGTTATGAACATGTTATCTGAGTGTAAACGTAACTGGGGGTAAGTGTAGTTCGTCAACTGGAGGCACACACAGCTTATGGACCTGTACAAAACTGCTACAGTAAGCATTTTTTTTTACAGTATGCTAAACATGTTGATGCTCTCAGTACACTGAAGTTCTTACATGTATTGACTAGTTTTTTTCCTTTGCATGGGTGAGCTGGTGGATTCCACACACCACTGACTCAAGCTGAACTGGAAGATGTGGCTGCAGCTATTGTTCCATGTTGTGTCTTACAACTGTCTTCACACTGACAGGAAGAGACATGCACTGCTGTGAAGGATCCTGCCCGACCCAAATGCTTCAAATGGCACAATTACATAACCATGTCAAACAGACAGCCTATTATCAAACATTATCCTCAAAGTAGACTACAAACAGTTAAGAAAGTGATTGCTTGATTGAACATGTTTTATCATAAACTTGATTGATTACGTGTTGACTACGTCTTTTATGTTACCCTTTCCTGATATGATTTGATTACATTCTGACTGCTGCCTCTAGGTTAGTTTTGTCTGGCACAATCACTTGCTGCTGAATGCATTGCTAATAGCCCCTCTAAAAAAATTGCCATTCCATGCTGTTTCATTCTGTGATCTCTTGAATCATTTACATTAACGTCTGTGTGTGCTACATTGTGCGCCCCCCCAATTGTCAAAATAACAAACATTACAAGTGTATTTATACATTTTCTTTCTTTGATATTGGTCTAGGTGCCAGTTCCCACATCATAAGTTGTGTACACAAGGCCAAATACATTGGAGTTACTTACCAAGACAACATTGAATGTTCCTGAGTGGCCTAGTTACAGTTTCGATGTAAATCTGCTTGAAAATCTAAGGCATGACTTGAAAACGTCTGTCTAGCAATGATCAACAAAAAACATCACAGAGCTTGAAGAATTTCAAAAAGATTACTGTGCAAATATTGTACAATCCAGGTGTGTAAAGCTCTTAGAGACTTACCCAGAAATACTCACTGCTGTATTTGCTCACAAAGGTGATTCAAATGTCATTATTGTGTGTAGATGTGTGAGAAAAAAATAATATTTAATCCATTTTGAAGTCAGGCTGTAACACAACAAAATGTAGAATAAGTCAAAGGGTATTGTAACGGTTGTCGTCGGTGGAAGGAGAGGACCAAAGCGCAGCGTAGTTAGTGTTCATCTTATTTAATAAATCCAAAACTGAACACTTCAAATACAAAACAACAAAGTGAAAACCGAAACAGTTCTGTCTGGTGCAGACACACAAAGACTGAAAATAACCACCCACCAAAACCCAACAGAAAACAGGCTACCTAAATATGGTTCCCAATCAGGGACAACGATTGACAGCTGCCTCTGATTGAGAACCATATCAGGCCAAACACAGAAATAGAAAATCATAGAAAAACTAACATAGACAACCCACCCAACTCACGCCCTGACCATACTAAAACAAAAGACAAAACAAAGGAACTAAGGTCAGAACGTGACAGGTATGAATACTTTCTGAAAGCACTGTATATATACAGTGCATTCGGAAAGTATTCATACATTGCCTTTGGAAAGTATTCAGACCCCTTGACTTTCTCCAAATTTTGTTACGTTAAAGACGCATTCTAAAATGGATTTTAAAAAATTGTCCTCATTAATCTACACACAATACCCCATAATGACAAAGTGAAAACAGGTTTTTAGACATTTTTGCAAATGTATTACAAATAAAAAACAGAAATAACTTATTTACATGAAAATGGACCACATACTAAATTAAACCAAATTGATATTGACTGCTTGTTGATTCCCCACTGAACCAGGTGTGAATGCTCTGGGGGCATAAAGGCGTCTTGCAGGCTTTCCATCCTAAATAGTTACGAATCATGCATGTATTATGATTATGATTATTATGATGGCATTTTCAGACGTTTTTTTGTTCACTTTGGTCTTCAGCAAGGGTTTTGCTGGCTGTTCGTGCACACATTTTTTCTTGAGGCAAGCCGAAGTTGGTAGCCGAAGTCGGTAACCGAAGACTACGCCCCTTCACCGGTGATTGGACAACAATAGGGATTCTTCAATTAAATGTTTGTTGTCATTCAACGAGAGGCTAATCGTTGAGAAATGCTTAGATGTACAATAAGATATTCTATGCAAAATTGTCCAAATGAATGACAGATTTCTTGAGTTATCTTAGATTAATTCAGCCATTTTTTTTTACGTGACTTGTCAACTGTGTCTCAAGATGGACAAAACAGTACTATTGCTGCTTTTTTTCTCATTTTTCAAGTGGTCTTTGAAGGGAGTATGTGAGCTCACCAAGTTCGGTTAGGTGCCAGCCGAACCGAATCATGCAGAAGGCTTAAGCCTCCCCTTAACCGGCTTGAATACAATAAGGACGCTATCAGCCATCAGCAGTCTCTCGCTCTCTCGTATGCTGTGCTTACTTCTTAAGGATAAAACTCCTATGAGGCCAATTGACTTTTATGGAATCATCAATCAGAATGAATTGTTTTCAGTATGCTTCAGTCAAGGAGTGTGCATTTATTATTCATGTCTTTGCAAAGCACCACTAAGGCCCAAAGTCGCAGAACAAAATGTTTAAAAGTGTTGTCACTGCTGCAGCACTGTCTGTGCTCCTGAACAACTAGGTGCCCTGAGAGTTCAAATCAAATCAAATTTGATTAGTCACATGCACCAAATACAACAGGTATTTACCTTATAGTAAAATGCTTACTTACGAGCCCCTAACCAGCAGTGCAGTTGAAAAAAAATACGGATAAGAATAATTAAAGAGCAGCAATTAAAAAAATATATATATTCAGGGGGGTGCCAGTACAGAGTCAATGTGCTGGGGCACCGGTTAGTTGAGGTAGTATGTACATTTTTTTATTTTTTATTTTACCGTTATTTTACCAGGTAAGTTGACTGAGAACACGTTCTCATTTGCAGCAACGACCTGGGGAATAGTTACAGGGGAGAGGAGGGGGATGAATGAGCCAATTGTAAACTGGGGATTATTAGGTGACCGTGATGGTTAAGGGCCAGATTGGGAATTTAGCCAGGACACCGGGGTTAACACCCCTACTCTTACGATAAGTGCCATGGGATCTTTAATGACCTCAGAGAGTCAGGACACCCGTTTAACGTCCCATCCGAAAGACGGCACCCTACACAGAGCAGTGTCCCCAATCACTGCCCTGGGGCATTGGGATCTTTGTTTAGACCAGAGGAAAGAGTGCCTCCTACTGGCCCTCCAACACCACTTCCAGCAGCACCTGGTCTCCCATCCAGGGACTGACCAGGACCAACCCTGCTTAGCTTCAGAAGCAAGCCAGCAGTGGTATGCAGGGTGGTATGCTGCTGGCACATGTAGGTAGAGTTAATTAAAGTGACTATGCATAGATGACAACAGAGAGTGGCAGTAGTGTGGAGAGGGGAGGGGGCAATGTAAATAGTCTGGGTAGCCATTTTAGTAGATGTTTCCAGGAGTCTTATGGCTTGGGGGTAGAAGCTGTTTAGAAGCCTCTTGGACCTGACTTGGTGCTCCCGTTCCTTGAAAGCGGCAGCTCTAGCCTTTAGCTCAGTGTGGATGCTGCCTGTAATCCATGGCTTCTGTTTGGGGTATGTACGTACGGTCACTGTGGGGACGAAGTCATCGATGTATTTATTGATGAAGCCAATGACAGATGTGGTGTACTCCTTAATGCTATGTTTTGTAGTAGGTTATTACTGAATGCGTTATGCTGTAAAGCAGAACTGGTATGTGGCTTGGATAAGGCAGGGAGGTCAGGGTTCAGACGTCTGGAAGTAGAAGCCTCATGTCCGTAAGGGGCACAAGGGCACGAGCCCCATCAGATTTGTCCTGTTTTTAGGCACTGGGTCACTTAGTTGTGTTATTTTCTTTTGGTGCTGATGTAACGGATGTGAAATGGCTAGCTAGTTAGCGGTGGTGCGCGCTAATAGCGTTTCAATCGGTTACGTCACTCGCTTGAAGTAGTGGTTCCCCTTGCTCTGCAAGGGCCGCGGCTTTTGTGGAGCGATGGGTAACGATGCTTTGTGGGTGACTGTTGTTGATGTGTGCAGAGGGTCCCTGGTTTGCGTCCGTGTCGGGGCGACGGGACGGACGTAAAGTTATACTGTTACATTGATGCTGTTGACCCGGATCACTGGTTGCTGCGGAAAAGGAGGAGGTCGAAAGGGGGGTGAGTGTAACGGATGTGAAATGGTTAGCGGTGGTGCGCGCTAATAGCATTTCAATCGGTTACGTCACTCGCTTTGAGACCTTGAAGTAGTGGTTCCCCTTGCTCTGCAAGGGCCGCGGCTTTTGTGGAGCGATGGGTAACGATGCTTCGTGGGTGACTGTTGTTGATGTGTGCAGAGGGTCCCTGGTTCGCGCCCGGGTCGGGGCGAGGGGACGGAAGTAAAGTTATACTGTTACACTGAGTTACTGAGATATGACCCAGTGGGTCAGATCAGAAGACTGGAGGTGTAGTTTTGTAGTTATTTTTAGCCATTCCTGTTAGTTTGTTCTGTTGTATAGTTATCACATGTTAAGGTTGAACATTTGCATTTTTGTATGTTAAATGAGACTTACAGATAAATAATCTTAATATTCTTGAAGAATGTGTAAAATGCAAAACCTTTTAACAAACACTTTTATTTGCAGTATGTTAACTTTACACAATTAACAGGGATTACATTTGCTCTCAAGGGTGGCCAATAAGATCGATCTGAAGGCCACGCCTGCAATCAGCCATGCCTACTGAAAAACATATTTTTTGACATTACCAGATGCTCTTATCCAGATCAATTTACAGAAGTGAGTGCATACATTTTTTGTACTGATCCCCCGTGGGAATCGAACCCACAACCCTGGCATTGCAAGCGGAATGCTCTACCAACTGAGCCACACAGGAGGATTAGCCATAAATTATAATCCACATAATAATTAACATTTCCTGTTGCTGCAGGATTATTTTCCTGCTGTAGCAAACTGGCTCAAATTAAGATCCCTGTATGATCTTCTGTTCTCTATCCAAGCAAATATTCCACTGTGCCACCAGGATAGAGCTAGCTATGTTTTTTTTTAAATTTAGGGATAGGGGGCAGTATTCGGAACTTTGGATGACTGAGATGCCCAAAGTAAACTGCCTGTTACTCAGGCCCAGAAGCTAGGATATGCATATGCATGATAGTATTGGATAGAAAACACGCTAAAGTTTCTAAAACTGTTAAAATAATGTATAATGTGAGTATAACAGAACTGATTTGGCAGGCGAAACCCCGAGGACAATCAATCCAGGATTTTTTTTTTGTTGAGGTCATGGGGAAGCTGAATTTTTAGGACCCAGATTGCAGTTCCTATGGCTTCCACTAGATGTTAACAGTCTTTAGAGATTGTTTGATGTTTTTTTTAAATGAAGAAGTAGTCGTATTCTTTCTAAGTGTCACTCAGGTGGACTCTAGTCTTTTGGTGCGCGTGAATGAGAGCGCACTCCGTGTTGTTTTTCTCCGGTATTGGAAACAGTTTATTCCGTCTTAAATTTCATCGATTATTTAAATTTTAGGGTACCTTAGGTTGGATTAGAAACATTGTTTGAAATGTTTGGACCAAGTTTACAGGTAACTTATTAGATCCTTTGTAGGCATGTTGGGCGATTTGGAACCTGTGTATTTCTGAATCAAACGCGCCAAATAAATGGAAATTTTTGGGATATAAAGAAGCACGTTATCGAACAAAACGACCATTCATTGTGTAACTGAGACCTTTGGGATTGCAAAAAGATGAAGATCTTCAAAGGTAAGCGATTTATTTAATCGCTATTTCTGACTTTCGTGATGCATCTGTTTGGTTGGAAAATGTTTTTCATGCTTTTGTTTGCGGGGCGCTGTCCTTAGATAATCACATGGTATGCTTTTGCTGTAAAGCCTTTTTGAAATCTGACAAAGCGGCTGGATTAACAAGAAGTTAATCTTTAAACCGATGTATAACACTTGTATTTTTTATGAATGTTTATTATGACTATTTCTGTATTTTGAATTTGGCGCTCTGCAATTTCACTGGATGTTGTCGAGATGGGTCGCTAGCGGAACGCCTGCGCCAGAAAGGTTAAAAAAAGCTTTTTGTCTTAGCACTCATTCAGATCAGGTGTGGCCAATTAGTGGGTGTGGCCAACACACCTGAGGCGAGTTCAACAATGCTTCTGTTTGCGGCGAACATGTTGCCAAAGTAACAATTTCAGTTGAACGATTTGAATGAACATTTCAAAATGTTAAGGTGAAACATCAAACAGCTACTTTTTGTAAGGATTACAGATGGCTTTTTAGCAAAGTATTCAAACTGAAAACGATTGAGCTATTTCTACTAAATATAGTAGAAAGTCTACATGGCCACATTATTATTTTTAGTGGCAGTTTAGACCCAAAACAGATACTTACGTTCGCCGCACATTATCTTCTCAGACTGTTCGCTAACATTAGCGAACGGTCGCGGCTAACATAAAACAAATGGAATATGTTAGGTAACGTTAGCCAATGTTCGCTAATTATTTCCCTTGTTGAATGCACCTCTGAACACACTTAACAAGATAGAGGATAGAGAGAATTTTGTTGACGATGAGAACATGGTGTATATGTTTTTAAATAACAATAATAATCATTCTTAGAATGTTCTAATGTTTTTTAGTTTTTTAAGGAAAGTTTCCTTAATGTTCTAAGAACATGACTTCAAATAGAACCATGATGAAACCTGTAGGAAAATCATGCTAAAGTATTGAAATTCCCACAGAAGAACATTGTTTGAGAACATTCCCAAATGTCAAACTAGATGGAGAACGTTCCTAGAACATTACCAACAATGTAATTAAATGTAACCATGGTTGAACTTTTAGGAAATGTTATGTTAAAGTAATGAAATACCAAGAAAATAACATTATTTTGTCAAGTTCCTTAAATGTGCTGAGAATGTTCCAAAGCCAAGCAGCAATCCTGCACCATTCCCAGAGTGTTGTGGGAAGGTTGTATGCAAAATAGCCATATGACAACCATCCTCTCACCAAGCGCTAAGAAACATGATTCTCAGAACATTATGTGCTAGCTGGGTAGCTTGTCTAACTATCCTAGCTGGCATGCAAAAATTGCTTTAATTATTGGGTTATGATACTACAGTATCGCTAAACCAATGTGGCAGTTATACTAATCTCCGAAGGCATAAAAGTTATTGAAGAATCAATGGGCATAATGAATTAAAATGACAACTGAACATAGAATTGAAGGAAAAAGCTGTTTCGGGTGTTTGAAAATGTCTAAATTCTCAGACTTGCAAGCCAGCCTCTGGACCACCCCCCTCCATCATCACACACTTCGTGGCCCCTCTAAAATAAATGGGTGCATGAAGCCCCTTTCTGGAAGGCACATTGATGGAGTCTGTAGAGCGCTCAAAATTAACCAGGCCTTAAATATTTTCCCTGTGCAAGAACAAGCAATTACCGGTAAGTTTGCAAACATTTCTTGATATGGAAATAGAGACCTAATTATCAAAACGTGCAAAAGTCATGACTAGAAAGAATAGGCCTAAATAACAGAGCCACAAACAAAAGGTTTGGGCTCCAAACATACTGTAATTGAATTGCCTGCATCTGACTAGCTCTTGAGAACCCAAGACCATACCTGCCGGGTCGTTCAAGGTTAAAGTCGAAATTGGACATCTATCCATGTCCTGAGGACGTGGGAAATGTCCTTAAAAACCGGCCACTAAGCATAACAGTGAGCGCTATTCTTTTTTTACCCTATCCCAAACTTTAACCCTTACTTTAACCCTTACCTTAACCATAAACTTAACCCCTAACTTCTAAGTTTGATGTTTGGAGAAATGGAATGATACAAAGCAGTAGGAACAACAAAAACACTTTGAAATTTAACGTTTGGAGCAACTTCGAAATTAGAAATTGCAAGTTTGGAGAACGTGGATAAACGTCTAATTCTGCAGTGAAACTGTGAGAGCTTGTTGGCCATACAGCCATAGGGTTCTCATTTGAACAATTGACCAAGCCTAGGCCAATGTGTAGGCCTACAGCTGTCCTGACACTTGTCTATTTTTAGTAATCACTGCATGCAATACGGATTAGGAAACGTCAGAAACTCTATTTTCATATCTACCCCAAATCATTTTACAAATAGAAAAGATATACTTATTGTGCGCTGTTTTTAACACAGATTCTCACAGAGGCCTTTATGTTGCACTTCCTGAGATAATGGAAACTCAGGAAGGAACCCAAAACAGAAAACGTACGCTCGAAGCTGTGTTATACAAAAAACATCTGTGGAAATCTGAAGTAAAACAGCCTACAGTACCTGTATCTTTTTTTATTTGTAAAGTTATTTTTGTATGATAATTAAATGGATAGTGTAAGATTTAGGCAATTAAGCCCTTTTTCTACTTACCCAGAGTCAGATGAACTCACGGATAAAAAATAATAATAATCTGACTCTGGGTAGGTAGAAAAAAAGGACTTAATTGCCAAAATCTCGCACAATCTTTTTAAGTTGAATCGTCAAGGTTTCCAAAACCATACATCAATCAATGATGATTCTGTTTCCAGATAGAGCGACCCACGCTTGACCAAACCACCTCAGCTAATCAAAAGGGACATGGAATGACCCCAATGTAGCACTGAGTCATGAGAAGGGCTATCATCCGACCAAACACCGACATGTGTTTCTCTGTCGTTTAGGCTACATGGGACCTAACTGTCCCCCCCGAAAAAGCGAATATTCTGTCAACTCAAAGGCCCACCCAGATAATGTTGTTGACTCGTCCTTTACTTGTATTTGTGGTCAAATCATAAAATAGAGAAAAAACATTGGGTAATAGGCCTCTCCCTCCATAAACTTGTCTGAAACAGAAGTCTTCAAAAATGCTTTCCATTTCCTATGAGGTGACCTCACATGCTTGGCCGAGACGTCTCATTGGCTCAGTGACTGAGCTGGAAAATAAACTGTTTACTTGTCATGGATATTTATAATGATTGGTAGGCTGCAGTGCCTTCAGAAAGTATTCATACACCTTGACTTATTCCACATGTTGTTGTGTTACAGCCTGAATTCAAAATGTATTAAATATATATTTTTCCATCACCCATCTACACACAATACCCCATAATGAAAAAGTGAAAATATGTTTAGATTTTTTTTCCAAATGTATTGAAAATTAAATACAGAAATATCTAATTTACATAAGTATTCACACCCCTGAATCAATACATGTTAGAATAACCTTTGGCAGTGATTACAGCTGTAAGTCTTTCTGGGTTAGTCTCTAAGAGCTTTGCATACCTAGATTGTACATTCTTTGCCCATTATTCTTTTTTAAATTCTTCAAACTGTCAAGTTGACTGTTGATCATTGCTAGACAGACATTTTCAAGTCTTGCCATAGACTTTCAAGCCGATTTAAGTGAAAACTGTAACTAGGCCACTCAGAAACATTCAATGTCATCTTGGTTAGCAACTCCAGGTTATTTTTGGCTTTGTGTTTAGGTTATTGTCCTGTTGAAAGGTGAATTTATCTCCCAGTGTCTGTTGGAAAGCAGACTGAACCAGGTTTTTCTTCAGGATTTTGCCTGTGCTTAGCGCTATTCTGTTTCTTTTTATATATAAAAAAACAGTGTTGCCTAGTTGTTGCCGATGACAAGCATACTCATAACATTATCAGAACTTAGGATAAGATCCAGATGCAGACAGCTAGAGTCACAGATGACCCAAACAGGGGGCAGGCAAAAGATAGGTCAAAAGCGAACAGGAGACAAAGGGTCTTGAGACATAGGTTTAATCCTAGACACATGAAAAGTGGGATGAATATGGAGGGTACGGGGCAACAGAAGACGAGCAGCAGACAGGCTAATGATCTTGCAGATGTGGAAAGGGCCGATAAAGCGGGGGGAAAGTTTGCTGCACTCCACCCGGGGTGGCAGGTAAAGAGTGGACAGCCATACCCTCTGCCCGAGACGATACCGGGGAGCCGGGGTACGGTGGTGGTCCGCTTGTCGTCGATACCTGAAGGGGGTCTTGAGAAGAGCCGACCGGGCTCTCTTTCAGGTACGGTGACAGCGGAGGACAAACATCTGGGCCGAGTGTATGCCGACCTCTTCCTCTTGAAGAGCGTGGGCTGATACCCCAGGGAACACTCGAAAGGCGAGAGCCCAGTGGTAGAGCAGGGGAGGGTGTTGCGGGCGTATTCAACCCACACGAGTTGCTGGCTCCAGGTGGTGGGGTTGGCGGAGACAACGCAGCGAAGAGTCGTCTCCAGGTCTTGATTGGCTCGCTCCAACTGACCATTGGACTGTGGGTGGAACCCGGAGGACAGGCTGGCCGACGACCCAATGAGCGTGCAGAATGCCGTCCAGAACCGGGACAAGAACTGAGGGCCCCGGTCGGAGACCATGTCCACCGGGAGTCCATGGATCCAGAAGATGTGCTGCACCATGAGCTGGGCCTTCTCTTTGGCAGAGGGTAGCTGAGGAATGAAGTGTGCGGCTTTGGAAAACCGGTCCACTACTGTCAGGATGGCGGTGTTGCCATCAGACGGGGGAAGACCCGTGACGAAGTCCAGGGATATGTGAGACCAGGGACGGTGAGGGACAGGCAGTAGTTGAAGAAGACCGGCCAGAGCTTGCTAAGGAGTCTTGTTCTGAGCACAGACATGCAGGCGGCGACAAACAGGGAGATGTCCGGGACCATGGTAGGCCACCAAAAGCATTGTCGCACAAAGGCCAGGGTCCGACAGGAGCCTGGGTGGCAGGCAAGCCTGGAGGAGTGGGCCCACTCCAGGACCAAGGAGCGGACAGTGTCAGGCACAAATATCCGGTTATCTGGGCTACCCCCGGGGTTCGGCTGAGAATGCCGCGCCTCACAGACCTGCTCCCCTATTCCCAAGCTGAGTGCCATCACCAGACATGAGGTGGGAAGGATGGTCTCGGGGTCCGAGGGTGTAGCCGCGGGGCACCAGCGCCGTGACAGCATATCCGGCTTGATGTTCTTGGATCCTGGTCGGTATGAGAGGGAAAAGTTAAAGCAGGGCCCACCTAGCTTGCCTGGAATTGAGATTGTTGGCGGTGAGGATATATTCGAGGTTCTTGTGGTTCGTCCACACAATGAACAGATGTTCCGCCCCCTCCAACCAGTGTCTCCACTCCTCCAACGCCATCTTCACCGTGAGAAGCTCACGATTCCCCACATCGTAGTTCCTCTCCGTGGCGTTGAGGCAATGGGAGAAGAAGTCACATGGATGTAACTTGAGGTCCAGGGCAGAAAGCTGGAACAGGACAGCCCCCACTCTGACATCCGAAGCATCAGCCTCCACCGTGAACTGACGAGACAGTCAGGATGAACCAATATGGGAGCAGTGGTGAAGCAGTGCTTGAGGTCCCGGAACGACCGGTCAGCAGCTGGGGACCATGTGAACGGAACCTTGGGAGAGGTGAGTGCAGACAGGGGGGAAGCCAGGGTGCTGTAAAGCAAGGGTGGCAGGGTGCTAGATAAAACGGCAATAGAAGTTGGCAAATCCCAGGAAACGTTGCTGCTGCACTCTGGACGTAGGCTGGGACCAATCCACCACTGCTCTCACGGTCGATGCACAGGCACAGGGTTTTGTCCTTCTTCTCCACAAAGAAGAACCCTGCACCGGCGGGGGAGGCAGAAGGACGGATATACCCTGCAGCTAGGGAGTCCTCAATGTAGGTCTCCATACCCTTGGTCTCCAGACCCAACAGAGAGTACAGTCGTCCCCAGGGTGGTGTGGTGCCTGGGAGAAGGTCGATCCCGCAGTCATAGGGTCGGTGAAGTGGCCCGGGCCTTACTGAAACCAGAGGTCCTGGTACTCCGCGGGAATGGCAGAAAGGACCGGGGCAACTTCCGAGCCCACAGGAAGATGTCCCGGGGCAAGCTGCGCTGACTTCAGACAATGTGGGTGGCAAAACGGGCTCCAGCCCATAATGGCACCAGCAGTCAAGTCTATGATGGGATTGTGTCGCTGGAGCCCAAATAATCCCAATACCAAGGGAACCTGAGGAAATTTAATCAGCATAAATTGTATTGCCTCGCTCTGGTTCCCTGTCACTCGTAGGTTAATGGGAGTGGTATTGTGAGTGACCCGGCCTATAGAGTGCTCGTCCATAGCTCTAAGGTCCATGGAAATGGAGAGGGGCTGAGTGGGGATGCCCAGCTCGGACGTCAGGGTAGAGTCCAAAAAACTCTCATTGACCCCAGAGTTGATGAGTACCCGGAGAGATTTCGACTGGTTCCCCCACAGCTGGATGGCAATGGAAAGGGGTGTGAGTAAGGGGAGAGGAAAAGTTCTCCGTATGGCCCACCAGAGTACTCGCCCCTTCTTGATGAGCCTGGGTTTTTAATGGGCAGGTAGCTACGAAATGTCCCGTAGCTCCACAATATAGTCAGCTCTGTGTGTGGAGTGGGCGTAAGCGCTCAGCTGGAGTCAATCTAGCCCTGCCCAGGCGCATGGACTCCGACGAAAGCGAGTTGGCAGCCCTAGGTGATTCCCGAGAGAACTAGGGTGACGTCGGGTTCACTCGGACATGTAGACTTCGGGGGTCCCCGGGATTCTTCGGAGGCGAGGTGGGAATCGAGGGCGAACGAGAGCGACAGGGCACAGATTCCCATCGATCCTGATGGTCAAGGCTATGAGGGAGTCAAGGTTTATGGGCACTTCCGATAATCCGTGAAGGAACATGACGGAAAATGCTTCCGGGTTCCAGGCACTCTCAGCCTACAATGTGCAAAAATCCACTGCGTAGTCTGCCACACTATGGGAGTTCTTGACGTAGCTGGAGCAGCTTACGAGCATCCTCTCTCCCGGACAATGGAGAGTCAAACACCTTCCGAACTTCCTCCACGAACTCCTCCAAACTGAGGCAGACGGGGGACTGTTGCTCCCACACCCCCGTGGTCCAGGCGAGTGGCCTCCCGGACATCAGCGTTATGATGTACGCTATCCAGAATCTCCAGCGTAGGAGGTAAGCGGGGTACTCGGGACACTGAGGTAGGCTGGGAGATTACGGGTGTGACCCGCTGCCCAGTGGGGAATCCGCGGGATTGCTTCAGCAATGTATCGAATGCCTGGTCATGGTGTCCTGCCAGGGTTTGGAGTCCCTCCATAAGACATTGCAGTAACTCCTCATGTCGTCCAATGGTGTCACAGATGTTTATTGACCCAAATAGGGGGCAGGCAAAAGACAGGTCAAAGGCAGGCAGAGGTCCGTAATCCAGGGCAGAGTCAATAAGGTACAGAACAGCAGGCTCGGGGTCAGGACAGGCAGAGGTTCGAAAACGGGTCAGAGTCAGGCAAGTACAGAACGGCAGGCAGGCTCGGGGTCAGGGCAGGCAGAATGGTCAGGAACCGGGAAAACTAGGAAACAGAACTTGAGAAAGCAGGGAGACGGGAAAATACCCTGGTAAGACCTAACAAGACAAGACGACACTGGCAACAGACAAACAGAGAACATAGGTATAAATACACAGAGGATAATGAGGAAGATGGGTGACACCTGGAGGGGGGTGGAGACAAGCACAAAGACAGGTGAAACAGATCAGGGTGTGAAAAACATGATGCAGCCATCACCATGTTAGAAAACTTAAAGAGTGTTACTCAGTGTTGTGTTGTGTTGTGCTGTGTTGTGTTGAATTTTCCCCAAACACAACGCTTTGTATTCAGGAAATAAAGTAAATTTATTTGCCACATTTTTTGCAGTTTTACTTTAGTGCCTTATTGCAAACAGGATGCATGTTTTGTAATAGTTTTATTCTGTACCAGGCTTCCTTCTTTTCACCCTGTCATTTAGGATAGTATTGTGGAGTAACTACAATGTTGTTGATCAATCCTCAGTTTTCTCCTATCACAGCCATTAAACTCTGTACGTCCTTTAAAGTAACCATTGGCCTCATGGCAAAATCGCTGAGCTGTTTCCTTCCTCTCCGGCAACTGAGTTAGGAAGGATGGCAGTATCTTTGTAGCAGTGGTGTAAAGAACTTACAGTTGAAGTCAGAAGTTTACATACACCTTAGCCAAATACATTGAAACTCAGTTTACATACACTCAATTAGTATTTGGTAGCATTGCCTTTAAATTGTTTAACTTCGGTCAAACGTTTCGGGTAGCCTTCCACAGGTTTCCCACAATAAGTTGGGTGAATTTTGGCCCATTCCTACTGACAGAGCTGGTGTAACTGAGTCAGGTTTGTAGGCCTCCTTGCTAGCACATGCTTTTTCAGTTCCGCCCACAAATTTTATATAGGATGGGGCAGGGCTTTGTGATGGCCACTCCAATACCTTGACTTTATTGTCCTTAAGTCATTTTGCCACAATTTTGGAAGTATGCTTGGGGTCCTTGTCCCTTTGGAAGACCCATTTGAGACCAAGTTTAAACATCTTGAGATGTTGCTTCAATATATCCACATAATGTTCCATCCTCATGATGCCATCTATTTTGTGAAGTGCACCAGTCCCTCCTGCAGCAAAGCACCCCCACAACATGATTCTGCCACCCCCGTGCTTCACGGTTGGGATGGTGTTCTTCGGCTTGCAAGTCTCCCCCTTTTTCCTCCAAACATAACGATGTCCATTATAGCCAAACAGTTCTATTTTTGTTTCATCAGACCAGAGGACATTTCTCCAAAAAAGTGCGATCTTTGTCCCCATATGCAGTTGCAAACCTTAGTCTGGCTTTTTTATGGCGGTTTTGGAGCCGTGGCTTCTTCCTTGCTGAGCGGCCTTTCAGGTTATGTCGATATAGGACTCGTTTACCTGTGGATATAGATACTTTTGTACCTGTTTCCTCCAGCATCTTCACAAGGTCCTTTGCTGTTGTTCTGGGATTGATTTGCACTTTTTGCACCAAAGTACGTTTATCTCTAGGAGACAGAACACGTCTTTTCCTTCCTGAGCAGTATGACGGCTGCGTGGTCCCATGGTGTTTATGCGTGCGCACTATTGTTTGTACAGATGAACGTGGTACCTTCAGGCGTTAGGAAATTGCTCCCAATGATGAACCAGACTTGTGGAGGTCTACAATTATTTTTCTGAGGTCTTGGCTGATTTCTTTTGATTTTCTCATGATGTCAAGCAAAGAGGCACTGCGTTTGAAGGTAGGCCTTGAAATACATCCACAGGTACACCTCCAATTGACTCAAGTGATGTCAATTAGCCTATCAGAAGCTTCTAAAGCCATGACATAATTTTCTGGAATTTTCCAAGCTGTTTAAAGGCAAAGCCAGCTTAGTGTATGTAAACTTCTGACCCACTGGAATTGTGATACAGTGAAATATAAGTGAAATAATCTGTCTGTAAACAATTGTTACTTCTGTCATGCACAAAGTAGATGTCCTAACCGACTTGCCAAAACTAGTTTGTGGAGTGGTTGAAAAACTAGTTTTAATGACTCCAACCTAAGTATATGTAAACTTCCGACTTCAAGTGTAAGTAAAAATACTCGAAATTACTACTTAAGTTGTTTTTTTAAGTATCTGTACTTAAATATTTATATTTACTTAATTATTTATATTTTGGACAACTTTTACTTTTACTTCACTACATTCCTAAAGAAAATTATGTTCTTCTTACTCCATACATTTTCCCTGACACCCAAAAGTACTTATCAAAAGAACGTCCCACTGCTTTGTAGTGACTGGTTTTAAGTGTAATTAATAACTTCGCCATGCTCAAAGGGATATGCAACGTCTGCTTTTATAAAAGTTTACCCATCTACCAATAGGTGCCCTTCTTTGCGAGGCATTGGAAAACCTCTCTGGTCTTTGTGGTTGAATCTGTGTTTGAAATTCACTGGTCAACTGAGGGACCTTACAGATAATTGTAAGTGTGGGCTACAGAGATAAGGTAGTCATTCAAAAATCATGTTAAAAACTATTATTGCACACAGAATTAGTCCATTCAACTTATTATGTGACTTGTTAAGCATAGTTTTACTCCTGAACTTATTTAGACTTGCCATGACAAAAGGGTTGAAGACTTATTGACTCAAGACATTTCACATTTAAATTTTTTATTAATGTGTAAAGATTTCTAAAATCACAATTTCACTTTGACATGATGGGGTACTGTGTGTAGGCCAGTGATACAAAATCTAAATGTAATCCATTTTAAATTCAGGCTGTAACACAACAAAATGTGGAAAAAGTCAAGAAGGTGAATAATTTCTGAAGGCACTGGATATTCCCACACCATTCTGTTGTTGTGACCAGTCCAAGCAAGGGTAGAAAAGCTGTTTTTAACATACTTAATTACAATTTTTGGGAAGGAAAGCTATTTCACTCATATTGTTTCTAATTATAAGTTGTATTTCATAGAAATAGGGAACACTGTAAAAGTTACTTTCATACATTGCCACCACTGGACCAGAGAGAGACTGTGCTCTGTGTCCACCTCCTGCTCAGAAGAAGCACTGCACAGCTCATTGCGTTTAACTCTGGTTAAAATATACGACTGTATCAGAGAGTGGAGTTAGTCATAGACAGAAGGGGAGGGGAGCTCACACAGCCATGTCATGGTACTCTCTGTACCTCATGTCTGACAGACTGTTAAATGTAGTCTGTATCATACAAAGTGAAACACTATTACTGCAATTATATTATATATTACTTATGAATAATTTAGGCCCATTGAAACCCCCCCAAAACAGTATATTCTTGGTTCAGTAATCTTTCGGGAAGATTCACACGCTGGTGGTACAGTGGGCTACTGCTGGTGGCTCAGCGTGAGTTTCTTTTCCTATAATTAAAATACCACTCCTCACCAAAGGGTGGCAGTAAAAGCCTGTAGAAAAAACGTAAGTAACAACCAGTATGTGACCTCACTGAATTGTAAGCGGGTCTGCCTAAGGGGGCATTTATATCTCACTTGAAACAACAACGTTACCAGAAACATGGACGTTTCAGTCGAAGAGCTTCCTAATGAGGCAATTCGAGTTTTGGATAGGGAAGTGATCCATTGATATGCATACAGGCAGGGTTGGGCTGAGTGGGTTAAGACTTTCAATTTCTCCAACATGATGCTTCAAGATACAGTGATGACCTTATCCTTTTACTTATTACCAGTGGCTTTGTTCGCTGTCCTCTAGCTATCTACTTAAACCCCGGTCCCCACCCTGAAATGATCCATCACACCATACACGCTTCATCCCCCATAGTTGTAGCCTACCTACTTGATTTATTTCACCTTTATTTAACCAGGTAGGCCAGTTGAGAACAAGTTCTCATTTACAACTGCGACCTGGCCAAGATAAAGCAAAGCAGTGTGACAAAAACAACAACACAAAGTTACACATGGGATAAACAAACGTACAGTCAATAACACAATAGAAAAAGATGTGTACAGTGTGTGCAAATGTAGAAGAGTAGGGAGGTAGGGCAATAAATAGGCCATAGAGGCGGAATAATTACAATTTAGCATTAACACTGGAATGACACAGTTGAAGTCGAGTCATTAAAACTCGTTTTTAAACCACTCCACAAATTTCTTGTTAGCAAACTACTGTTTTGGCAAGTTGGTTAGGACATCTACTTTGTGCATGACACAAGTCATTTGTTTACAGACAGATTACAGACAGACAGTTTACAGACAGATTATTTCACTGTATCACAATTCCAGTGGGTCAGAAGTTTACATACACTAAGTTGACTGTGCTTTTATCAGCTTGGAAAATTCCATAAAATGATGTCATGGCTTTAGAAGCTTCTGATAGGCTAATTGACATCATTTGAGTCAATTGGAGGTGTACTGTGGATGTATTTCAAGGCCTACCTTCAAACTCAGTGCCTCTTTGCTTGACATCATGGGAAAATCAAAAGAAATCAGCCAAGACCTCAGAAAAAAAATGTAGACCTCCACAAGTCTGGTCATCATTGGGAGCAATTTCCTCACGCCTGAAAGTACCACGTTCATCTGTACAAACAATAGTACGCAAGTATAAACACCATGGGACCACGCAGCCGTCATTCCGCTCAGGAAGGAGAAGACGCGTTCTGTCTCCTAGAGATGAACGTACTTGGTGTGAATAGTGCAATCAATCCCAGAACAACAGCAAAGGACCTTGTGAAGATGCTGGGGAAAACGGGTACAAAAGTATCTATATCCACAGTAAAACGAGTCCTATATCGACATAACCTGAAAGGCCGCTCAGCAAGGAAGAAGCCACTGCTCCAAAACCGCCATAAAAAAAAGCCAGACTAAGGTTTGCAACTGCACATGGGGAAGATCGCACTTTTTGGAGAAATGTCCTATGGTCTGATTAAACAAAAATAGAACTGTTTGGCCATATGGCCATTGTATGTTTGGAGGAAAAAGGGGAGGCTTGCAAGCCGAAGAACACCATCCCAACCGTGAAGCACGGGGGTGGCAGAATCATGTTGTGGGGGTGCTTTGCTGCAGGAGGGACTGGTGCACTTCACAAAATAGATGGCATCATGAGGACGGAAAATTATTATGTGGATATATTGAAGCAACATCTCACAACATCAGTCAGGAAGGTAAAGCTTGGTCGCAAATGGGTCTTCCAAATGGACAATGACCCCAAGCATACTTCCAAAGTTGTGGCAAAATGATTTAAGGACAACAAATCAAGGTATTGGAGTGGCCATCACAAAGCCCTGACCTCAATCCTATATAAAATTTGTGGGCAGAACTGAAAAAAGCGTGTGTGAGCAAGGAGGTCTACACACCTGACTCGGTTACACCAGCTCTGTCAGGAGGAATGGGCCAAAATTCACCAAACTTATTGTGGGAAGCTTGTGGAAGGCTACCCGAAACGTTTGACCAAGTTAAACAATTAAAGCAATGCTACCAAATACTAATTGAGTGTATGTGTAACGTCCTGACCAGAGTTCTTATGTGTTTTGCTTGTTTAGTGTTGGTCAGGACGTGAGCTGGGTGGGAATTCTATGTTGTGTGTCTAGTTCGTCTGTTTCTGTGTCCAGCCTAATATGGTTCTCAATCAGAGGCAGCTGTCAATCGTTGTCCCTGATTGAGAATCATATATAGGTGGCTTGTTTTGTGTTGGGGATTGTGGGTGGTTGTTTCCTGTCTTTGTGTTTTGTCTGCACCAGAAAGGACTGTATCGGTTTGCCACATTTGTTATTTTGTTTTGTATCGTGTTCACTGTTTATTTGTCATATTAAACATGTTGAGCACTGGCTACGCTGCGTGTTGGTCTGATCCCTGTTTCACCCCCTCTTCTAGTGAAGAGAGGGAAGGCTGCCGTTACACTGTGTAAACTTCTGACCCACTGGGAATGTGATGAAAGAAATGAAAGCTGAAATAAATCATTTTCTCAACTATTATTCTGACATTTCACATTCTTAAAATAAAGTGGTGATCCTAACTAACTGACCTAAAACAGGGAATTTTTACTAGGATTAAATGTCAAGAATTGTGAGAAACGGAGTTTAAATGTATTTGGCTAAAGTGTATGTAAACTTCCGATTTCAATTATAGATATGCAGATGATGATGTGGAAGTAGAGATACTGGGGCACAAAATAACAAAAAAAAACAATATAGGGATGAGGTAGTTGGGTGTGCTATTTACAGATGGGCTGTATACAGGTACAGTGATCGGTAAGCTGCTCTGACAGCTGATGCTTAAAGTTAGAGGGGGAGATATAAGTCTCCAGCTTCAGTGATTTTTGCAATTCGTTCCAGTCATTGGCAGCAGAGAACTGGAAGGAAAGGCGGCCAAAAGAGGTGTTGGCTTTGGGGATGACCAGTGAAATATACCTGCTGGAGCCTGTGCTATGGGTAGGTGTTGCTATGGTGACCAGTGAGCTGAGATAAGGCGGGGCTTTACCTAGCAAGGACTTATAGATGACCTGGAGCCAATTGGTTTGGCGACAAATATGTAGCGAGGCCCAGCCAACGAGAGCATACAGGTCGCAGTGGTGGGTAGTATATGGGCTTTGGTGACAAAACGGATGGCACTGTGATATACTGCATCCAATTTAGTAGTAGAGTGTTGCAGGCTATTTTATAAATGACATCGCCGAAGTCGAGGATCGGTAGGATGGTCCGTTTTTCGAGGGTAGGTTTGGCAGCATGAGTGAAGGAGGCTTTGTTGCAAAATAGGAAGCTGATTCTAGATTTAATTTTGGATTGGAGATGCTTAATGTGAGTCCGGAAGGAAAGTTTACAGTCTAACCAGACACCTAGGTATTTATTGTTGTCCACATATTCTAAGTCAGAACCGTCCAGGGTGGTGATGCCAGTCGGGCGGGCGGGTGCGGGCAGAAATCGGTTGAAGAGCATGCATTTAGTTTTACTAGCGTTTAAAAGCAGTTGGAGTGTTGTATGGCAATGCACAATACAAAAATACTTTCCTTTTCATTTGTTTTGAGAATGTATAAGACACTCCCAGTTAACATTAAGATATACTTTAGACCTATACATCATTTATAAAGAGTTTACAAGCCGTTTATCAACTGTTAGGCTACTTATTCATATAGTTTTACAGTTTATAACTATGTAATAAACAGTCAGTACATTCGTTGAAAAATGTATCTCAACACAATCCTCAAAGCTAGAAATAAAGGTCATAATATGAATCATCTTCCGACAACAAATAATGAAGACGTGTGTCACTGAAGGACAAGTAAAGAGACAAGCTACCAAACAAGTAAATGAACACAGAGGCACGAGGACCAACTCGCTCTTGTCCGGGCGCGTGTACGGGCAAGGCGTGGCCAATTAAAAAGTCGAGTTTGAAGGGAGGGACCCGCGTGCAGCTGCTGAGTGCGGAGGCGAGCAAGGCGGGTGTAAACAGGCACAGAGAGGATAGCTAGTGTAACCGTGGGAACCGAGGGCTGCACGGGGTGGACAGGGGAGGACAACCGGGGAGGACACATAGTAGGGCGCGCCACAACCGGGGCATGTACCTGCTGGTTTTTCCTTGAGTTCCGTATATCCGCATCGGTTGGTGAATGAAACCGATCCGCGTCCAGAACAGACACACTGACAGACAAAGATGGAAAGTCAAGGCAGCCGCTGTAAGATCGTGGTGGTCGGAGATACGCAATGTGGTAAAACGGCGCTCCTACATGTTTTTGCGAAGGACTGCTATCCGGAGGTAAGTGTCCTGATATATATAGGCTTGTTTAGTCTTGCGTTCTTGCGTTATGAACACGACTGTCAACACTTGAAAACAGGCACCTGGATCATTTAAGAGTGGTAGGTGTACTGTAGGTCATCGCAGTTTGTGAATGAAGCAAAAATGAATGTCAAGACAGACACCAAACCAAATAGAACGACAGGAGCTTTTTTATTCTAATCATTTAACCCCAAATGTCTTGATTTAAATTATGAGCCAGAGGTGTGCACGCACCTGCGTTAGGCAGAGAGAGAGAGCGAGAGAGAGAGAGACGGAAACTGAAAGACAGGGAAATAATGAGCACCTTTAAATAAAAAATGGCCAGTATTATTAGTGATTAAACAATATAGACTCATATAAGGTATTTCGAAGTGTATTCAATTTCCTCTTTTGATTAATATTGTATCTTGGTGTTATTGGCAACTAGACCTATACTGTTTTAATATAGTCTATATATTTGTATGATTCACTACGTCTAACCTACGTTACGGCTAGGCTATTAGTGCTTTACTAATCAAGATGCACCTCTTTTTTCAGAACTATGTCCCCACCGTTTTTGAAAACTACACGGCCAGTTTTGAAATCGACAAACAGAGGATTGAGTTGAACATGTGGGACACGTCAGGTAGGACTATTTCTGCTCTCTGCATCTCCTAAAGGCTGATGACAAATCAATCCCGCTGGCTGCTCAGCTTGGCAGTGACGACAGTCCATGTCTGCAACCGGTGGGAGGGCTGCTTCAATCATTTCTGGGTTTTTTTCAAGCAGCCATCTCTCTGACGAATTGCTTTGACCATGCCAACTTACGACTGACTGACTGGCGTACTTTTGCTTGAGGCATCTGCTATTTAGGATTGTTGTCTTTGCTGAAAATCTCCCGTGCCCGTCTTTTCTCTCAGCGCTGCACTCTGTTTGCATTCCTCTCTCTGCGGAGCGCTGCGCGTGGCTGGGCTGTTCCCATGCTCTGTCCAGGGGCCAGAAGACTGCTAGGGGGTCGGGGAGGGGCGGGGGCTGAAGCAGAATGGCCGACTGACTGACTGGTCCACAGAAATGATCCCAACCCATCCACACTGTTTCTGTTGTTCTGTTGTTTGACTGTGGTTACAGTTGCGCTGGCTCTCAATTCGCTCCTATCGGTGCCAAATGGCTGCAGATAGTGTTTCTCTGGACGTTAACTGACTTATTTATGCCTCCTTTGTCTATAATGGGTCAGTCAGTGTTTGGTTCCAAGTATGGACCCTCTATCTGAGGGGTTTAGAATACGGATGCCCTCCATGGTGGGAAAGCAATTTGGGGTTGCCCCCTTGAAACCACATCTCCAGACTCGAGAGGAGATGATTGTGGCCCGTCTGTGTGGAATGCCATTCTCTAGTTTCAGCTCACAGCCCAGGCTGAAGCTGTAAGTGCAGCTCAGAGATCCACTGACCGGTCAAAACAGTATCTGAAACATCTCTGACTGAGTGACTGAGAAGCCTGGGTATGTAATTGAACCCACAAGGGGAATCCCCGTCTGTTGCCATAAACATTCCTGAACGTAAAAACATCCTCACGATGGATGATGATGATGGGGGCATTGCCGTTTTACACGGTCATATAGCTGAGAGTGTTTTCTTTTGAGGGGACTTTCTGTGTGTGGGAGGGACCTGGTGTTGACCCTGAGAGTAAATCTACTGGAGTCTGTCAGTGAGGGCTGAAGAGGTCTTCTGTGGCTGAGAGGCAGGACTGAGTGGGTCAGAAGTCCTCCTTATCTCCTCAATAGCTTTGGACGGGGG
>NW_019943211.1:0-7602 GCF_002910315.2 Salvelinus sp. IW2-2015 | reverse complement strand
GTGTCTTCTGTAATAATAGCAGGGTTGTGCTTCTGTCTGTCCATATCTAACCCCTTTGATGATCACTGACGATGGATGATTCGCCTTTTATCTCCTTTAAAGAGACCATAACCCCCCTCCCTTTACTACCAACATGATATCACCCACCCAGCCTACCAGCCTCAAGCAAGTTTCACTCAAGAGTGTGTGCTCACATGCATGCCTACTTACTCTTTGGTTCGTACCAAACACAGATGCTCATGTTTTCACTCCAGATGTGAATTAGTTAATGGATGTTCTCCCATGGTAAAAACACTCAAACATTTAAATAAAGAGAGAAAGGTCAGGTTTCTGCCTCGGACTTCCTGCCCTTCTTTTTTTCCCATACTTTTAATTCCACCTTTCTCGTAACCCCCTCTTCTGCCCTCTCACTCCACGTTCCCCCTCTCATGTGCGCTGGCAGCAGCAGTGTATTGCCAGGGACCATGTGTCTTTTCCACTCCATTTGTCTGGCTGTATGGCCACTATCTGGACCCACTGTGTAATTACTGCGAAGAAGCATTTACATATGTAGTAGACCCCCTGCTGGCCTTCATAAACTACAGTCAATATGGCCACTATACCACTTACTATACCACTTACTATACCACTTACCCATGTGTAGCACAGGACCAGGGTCTATAGAAAGCCTCCTGTGATCTATAACCAGTGGTTGAAAAAATACCCAATTGTCATTCTTCAGTAAATGTAAAGATACCTTCATAGAAAATGACTCAAGTAAAAGTGAAAGTCACCCAGTAAAATACTACTTGTGTAAAAGTCTACAAGTATTTCTTTTTAAATATACTTATTAAGTATCAAAAGTAAATGTAATTGCCAAAATATACTTCAGTTCAATAGTTAAAGTATAAATAATATTCTGAACATTAAGCAAAGCAGACAGCATGGTGTTCTTGTTTTTTAAATTTACGGATAGCCATGGGCACACTCAGACATCATTTACAAATGAAGCATGTGTGTTTAGTGAGTCCGTCCGATCAGAGGCAGTAGGGATGTCCAGGGTTGTTCTCGTAATAAATGTGTGAATCGGACCATTTTCCTGTCCTGCTAAGCAGTCAAAATGTAACGAGTACTTTTGGGTGTCAGGGAAAATGTATGGAGAAAAAAGTACATTCTTTTCTTTAGGAATGTAGTGGAGTAAAAGTTGTCCCCAAAAATATAAGTAGTAAAGCAAAGTACAGATACTCCCAAAAAATACTTAAGTAGTACTTTCAAGTATTTTTACTTAAGTACTTTACACCACTGTCTATAACCACCTAGCTCTGTATAACAGGATCAGCTCAGTTGGTTTCACGCCATCTGCCGTCCACCTAGTTAGTGGTGGGTAATAAGATGGAGAGGGCATATTAGTAATAACATATCAGTTGAACAGAAGAGACTCCCCGTGGTCTCTGAATATCACCGATTCAATCATTATTGATGAGTCCTTGAGATGTGTTCTGTTTCAGGAGCTGGAGTCTAGCCTCCTCATTTACACGTTTACAGCCTCTGTGGTCTGATAGGTCTCAGGGGGTTTGGTAGGACGTGTATTGCCATTAACAAGGTCACGGTGCCTATTGTTTTAGTGTGGCAGTAGACCATTGATTAGTTTAGCCTCGGTGATCTGTTGTTTTTCCAGGCCGGCAGGGTTTCCAGTATTCACACGATGGAAGAAAACAAAGGTGAGGTGTTGATGTAATTAGGGCCATGACTGTGTTTAGGTACTGTGTGTGTGTGTGTGTGTGTGTGTGTGTGTGTGTGTGTGTGTGTGATGTGTGTGTGTGTGTGTGTGTGTGTGTGTTGTGTGTGTGTGTGTGTGTGTGTGTGTGTGTGCGTGTGTGTGTACCGGTGTCTTAGTGAATAGGATGTTTATTTTTAAATTGGCATCAACAGAGACGGGCCATTATGGCTGTCCAGAATCAGAGGGAAATTGGCAGCTGTTTGTTTCCTGCATTATGCACGGACCATCTGGTGATTAAGTCAATTAGAAATGATGATTGAGTGGAATGCAATGAGAATGTTTGTCTGTGTGTGGTGTGTGTGTGTGTGTGTGTGTGTGTGTGTGTGTGTGTGTGTGTGTGTGGTGTGTGTTGTGTGTGTGTGTGTGTGTGTGTTGTGTGTGTGGTGTGTGTGTGTGTGTGTGTGTGTGTGTGTGTGTGCGTGTGTATATTGTGGGAGAGGGCATAGAATGTGTATGCATGTCTGTTTATACTGTGTTTTGGCATCTGTGGGTTTTGTGTATTTGTGTATCTAAATAGCAGTAGCGGGACCGGTATATAAAACAGCGATGACTGCAAGCCGTTTGCTCCTGAGTTCAAATGTACCATTCTAACCATTCCAAGCTGTGATTGGCAGCTAACTGACTACGGGTCACAATAGGTCTGTGCACAATAGTGACCAGTACTGGGTGCTCACTGTCAACGGGTTTCTAATGCTCGTCAGCCAAACTGTCATGCCCTGTACTGTGTCTCGTCCAGGTGGTGATGCTGCACATGGGAATATCTCGTCCAAGTCAGGCCTGGAACATTCTCCCACTCACAGCACAGCAAGGACTGTCCAGGGAATATCTTAAGTAACTCATACAGTCAGTCAGGCTTCTCCCACAGTCCACACACGGCAGTCACGTCTCTGTTTATGTCTCCGACTGATATTTTGTATTCTATCTTAACAGTTGAAAGTTTTGTCTGTTGCGGCTCTAGTAAGTTAGTCATTCGTAGTCTTCATATATTTGATTTGCAATTTGTTAGTGTTGTTAGGCAATGCCAAAGTCAATTTCAATATATTCAATATCTCATGTCATTGGCTAATGTCTATCTATATCTTTATCTCTCGAATTCGTCCGTTATGATTATTTTATAGCATTTTTACTCACACAGGGTGTTTCTGTAATTAGTGGTGTGATATATTTTTTATATTTTTGGATTTGAGAGATAATGCCAAATAGCTTCAACCAAACCACACACCACACACACACAACACACACACACACACACACACACACAACCACGACACACCCACACGACAACAACACAACACACCACCACCACACACCACCACACACAACACACACCAACACACACACACACCACACACACACACACACACACACACACACGCGCACGACACACACGCAGTGACTTTTCAACATTTTTGGTGGGTATGTTTTGAACTCGCCACATTCTCAGTGCAGAGGACCATTAGGGCATCAAGAGCCTGTATAAACAAGCTTAGTCGAGGGCCTTCTGTCTAGCCTTTTCCACTTGTTTCATCTTTAATCAGATCTGCAAGAGCACAACGGAAACAGAGATGAATAAACAAACCCTATTCCCCTATTGTGGCTGGGGTCCTTCAGAAAGCAGAAACATGACACGAGCAGCTCGCCCGGATTGCCATGTTGATTTACAGTTCTAGACAGAGATGACTGGGGAAGATGACCTCAGTGAAGTGCTGCATCAGTCGGCCTTCGGTTTGCCCTTCCTCGTCGTGCCGTGATGCTCCTCATCCTCATACGTTTTCATCTTCCGCTACCCACACTTGTCTTTTAGGGTTTGTGAATACACACTTATTGCGCAAAGCTTTTGTTCGTTTTGCGTGACGTTTAACTCGATCACAACCCTTGGATCGTGGTAAAAATGTTTCCCCCCCCCGAAGTTAAATCTTTATTTTCAGTATCCTGAAAATAGATGAGCGTATGTTCCTCTTAGCTGCTGTTGACTAACCCACACAGCTGCACTAGCCTGACCTGCCTGGGGTTAGAACTGCCAAAACGCAAACCTGTTTTTATGATGATTAGCACATAGCAGGCACACCCGCCGGTTAGGTACAGCCGGTGAGTGTACTGTGCACCTGTGTGTCTGTGTGTGTGTTTGTGTATGGAAATGAGTGGTAATGAAGGGTTGTTGTGCCTTCAAAATGACCCTTGTTAACCCCCCCCCAGAGGAATTATTTTATGAGAAAAGTGTTAGGATCACGCATGGAATCACATTTCAGGTGAACTACCCACCCCTCCTCTCGCCCAATTTATCTGTTTGAAAAGGCTCGATGATCATTTCCTCTGCCATTATTTTGCCATTGGAATGTCAAACGCTGCATTTTGTCGGTTTTAGAACGATTGTTTCAGTGAAGCACCATTATGGAGAGTAGCTGTATTCCTAATATAATAGGGAAGGTGTTGCCCGATACCCAGACTATATTTAGGACATGAAATGGTACGTCAGGACTACTTAACCCAAACATGTCATCAGAGCACTTAAACGGAAGTAGTTAGGAGAACCCGTTGTAAAAGATTCACCCTATCCACCTACGCTTAGTTCCCCTGCCTGAAGAACACTGCCTATGCTCTTATACATATCCAATTCAACACATCGTAAAAGGGTATGTTTCTTTATGTTTCCACGTTCATAAAACAACCCCAAAACACCAAAGACCATCACTAATAGTGTTGTATAACGCAAACTACCAAATGAACATGGACGGGGCATTTGAGCAGGAGCCGGACGTAAACGCGTGCTACTGCCAGGTTTGCGCTTACAGACAGACAGACGGACGGACAGACAGACGGACAGACGGACAGACGGACAGACGGACAGACAGACAGACGGAACACACAGACGGAGCGGACAGACAGATGGAACAGACGGACAGACGGGACAGACGGACAGACGGACAGACAGCGTGGAATGCATGTGGAGCTATTTGGACAGGGGTGGTGGATCTGGTTCTCTGTTGAGCCTCTGGCAGGCGTCAGCTCTGTGGGGGGGAGGGGGGTTTAATTCCGGCACCTCCCTGGCCTCCCTTCGGCTCCCCGTCCCTGGGCCTCCCGTTTTGGAGCACCTCATACCCACTGGAGAAGAGCCTCCACAGTTGCTGCGTCTCTTCTTTACAATATAGATCACAAGTAATAGCTGTATATGGTGTACCGTTGCAAAAATTCTGGAAACCAAAATACAGATTTTCAGATATCCCGGTTGGAGGATTAATAGATTTCCTGCTTATTCCGTATTGATTCCAGGAATAATCCAACTGGGATTTTCGGAACACCTGTGCATTTTGAGAAACATTACTGGAATCTTGCACCCAACATGTGGCTGTGGATTTACAGCATGTGGACATGTACAGTAGAATATCTTATTCATAGATACTGTAGCCACCTCACCACACACCATGACTCCACCAGTCAGCTGGAGTGACAGAGAGACAGAGAGGGAGGCTTACCGATGTGGTTACCCAGAGGTAGATGGCGAAGAGTTGGGCCCTGAGTGGCGCTGTGGTACACGTCTCTGACTCTCCCTCTGGGAGTTCTCTTGGTCTGAGTCACTAACATCTAACATGTTACGCTAACCGTCACGATGTTGGAGGAGCACCTGGGTGCCTGTATGCTTCTTAAGCCAGAGAAGACAAACAGGACCCCCTGTGACAATTGAAAGAGGGAAAAAGAAGAAAACACGTGACAGGAACGAAGAGAAAGACAATAGTTCTGACATGGCTAGTTCACGGCCAAAATGAGGGTGTTTTTAAAATGAAACCGGTCCCTTCTCTCTCTTGTTTCAGCTTTTTCTCCACCACCATCATCTCTCTCTCTCTCTCTCTCTCTCTCCTCTCTCTCTCTTCTCTCTGCTCTCTCTCTCTCTCTCTCTCTTTCCCCCTCTATCTCTCTGTCTCTCTCTCTGTCTCTCTCTCTCTCTCTCTCTCTCTCTCTTCTCTCTCCTCTCTCTCTCTCTACTCTCTCTCTCTTCATCCTCTTTCTCCTTCCCATGTTCTCCCTCTCTGTGATGCTCATTAGTTTGCATAACTCTGTTCTGACCTGACGCACGCGACAGTGTGTAGGAAGAGGAGGAGAGGAAAGGAGGGAGGAGCAAAGGGAAGGGTAGGAGTTGTGAGAGGCCAGTCAGCCTCAGTGACAGGAACCACACAGCTATAAATTACAAAACACCACAGAATTATCCCCATTTAAGTCTAAACACACTCGCTTCAGACACAACGCAAGACTGCGAGCTATGCAGGCACCGCAATGCAAAGCACACACCACACGCCTTTTACCATTTACTTTTTTTGAACAACCTAACAAACTCAAAGCGAAACCATGCAATACGGTACACCCAAGGTCTAGATCTCGCTGGGCTTATTAGATGTGCTGTGCTCTTTCGAGTGGTTATTTACTACACAGCCCCTATTGGTGAGGCCCACTGCCCAGCCTGCCCCGGTTCCTCTTCCCTGTTTCCGCTGGCCTCGCACTGCCTCCCAGCTCCTAATCTAGGGTCACATGGCGGGGCTTTTGGGGGATTCCATATCCAGACCAGGATCTCTCATATCATCCTCCCCTCTGATCCCTATAGCTATCTGATGATCTTCTGTGATCTCCGTATGGACCGGCTGGACCTTGGTCCACACGGACGAGACAAAGGCCCTATTGATAGCGTCTCTGTGTTCGTGTACCGCCTCTCTTTAAGATATGACTGTAGACTCACTGGGGAGGTGCTCGACCCTTGGGGCTAACGTACAGATCTGCTTAACATTATTCACATTTCCAGGACACCATAGTGATGATTTGGTGCCCATCATGGCTCTTATTATACTTAGTGAATACTACTCTATTGTTGTATTTTTTAGAAATTGAACTTTTTATTGGTTGACAGCGGGAACTCATGCTGATGGACCATGGTATTTTTACAGCCCTCGCATTTTGCTAAATTCAATACCACCATCAAAAGCACACTCAATATACACTACACACATCAATATCCTGTACAGCATTATTATACACTGATACACATCAATATCCTGTACCACTGTAATATGACCACTAATACACATCAATATCCTGTGACACTATTAATATACATCTATAACAACATCAATATCCTGTACACAGTTTAATATAACACTATACACAATCAATATACTACTATAAGACATCAATATCCTGTACACATCAATAATACGCGCATAATTATACTGTTACACAGTTCAATAATGGCACCTAATTCAATATTACTCTGTAGACATCAATAATAACACGATCATTTAAAACTGTTATAACATCAATAAGTTAAACACATCAAATTTACACTATCACACATGCAAATATCCTGCTTACACATTTCAATAAATACATATTCAGTATACTGTACACATCAATATACTGCTATACATACGAATTAATACCACTATCAATATACTGTTATACATCAACTAATGCCACATCAATATACTGTTATACATCATTAATTCACATTCCAATATACTGTGTAATACATCAATAATGCACATCAATATACTGTATTACATCAATAATACACATTTCAATACTTGTTATACATCATAATGGCAATTCCATATATTTTACTGTTATAGCATCAATAATTTCACATCAATATACTGTATACATCAATGAATGCACGAGATGACAGGATGTACTGTATGAAAATCAAGTAATAACACGAGATATCAGATAGATACTGTATACATTCAATAATACACAATCAGATATACGTGTATTACATCAATAATACCACCTCAATATACTGTAGTGACAATCCAATGAATGCACAATCGAAAGAGATGAGTATGACTAGATACTACAGT
>NW_019943210.1:172634-191400 GCF_002910315.2 Salvelinus sp. IW2-2015 | reverse complement strand
GTTCTGGTCGAATTCTGGGGGGGGGGGGGGGGGGGGGATTTGGCACGGCGAATCCAATCCTGAAAGAGGTCTTGATTGAAATCATTGCATCCCTCGTCCATGGCCTGAAGGAAGGTGGCACGCTCATGGGGATGGAATCATACATCTTCCACCTCTATTGTAATCGTGTATTGTATTTTAAAAGTATTGTATTGTACTTATGTATTGTAGTGGCCATGTGCGTGGCTCAGTTCGTAACAGCATGGCACTAGCAACATCAGAGTTGTGGGTTCAATTCCCAGTGGGATCTCGTACCAAAATGCTTGGACTGTTGTCACTTTGGATAAAAGTGTCTGCTACGTAAATGGCATATATTACAGTATACTGGACTGATTGGCCTATATTACAGTATTACTGGACTGTATTGGCCTATTTTATGGTATTGCAGGTCTGTTTTGGCCTATCTTATGGTATTACAGGACTGTATTGGCCTATATTACAGTATTACAGTACTGTAATGGCCTATATTACAGTATTAAGGACTGTATTGGACTATTATATGTTATTACAGGACTGTATTGGCCATTTTATGATATTTCTGTACTGTATTGGCCAACTCAATTTTAGTAAAGCATACTTTTTATGTTTCTACTTTACAGACATACATTTTCATTATGTAGTTCTCAAAATCTATCTGCGATTTATTTAGAATTCAAGGCACACTTAACCAGCATGGCTACCACAGCATTCTGCAGTGATACCATCCCATCTAGTTTGCGCTTGGTGGGACTGTCATTTGTTTTTCAACAGGAAATGACCCAATGCACCTCCGGTCTGTCTTTGGCCTATTTGACCAAGAAGGAGAGTGATGGAGTGCTGCATCAGATGATCTGGCCTCAATACGCAGAGACAATACCCCTGATCTTACCTGTTTCAATACGCAGAAAATATCCCTGATCTTACTGTTTCAATACGCAGAGACAATATCCCTGACCTTACCTGTTTCAATACGCAGAGACAATACCCCTGATCTTACCTGTTTCAATACGCAGAGAAAATATCCCTGATCTTACCTGTTTCAATACGCAGAGACAATATCCCTGATCTGACCTGTTTCAATACGCAGAGACAATACCCTGATCTTACCTGTTTCAATACGCAGAGACAATACCCCTGATCTTACCTGTTTCAATACGCAGAGACAATATCCCTGATCTTACCTGTTCAATACGCAGCGACAATACCCCTGATCTTACCTGTTTTAATACGCAGAGACAATATCCCTGATCTTACCTGTTTCAATACGCAGAGGCAATATCCCTGATCTTACCTGTTTCAATACGCAGAGGCAATATCCCTCATCTTACCTGTTTCAATACGCAGAGACAATATCCCTGATCTTACCTGTTTCAATACGCAGAGACCATATCCCTGATCTGACCTGTTTCAATACGCAGAGACAATACCCCTGATCTGACCTGTTTCAATACGCAGAGACAATACCCCTGATCTTACCTGTTTCAATACGCAGAGACAATATCCCTGACCTTACCTGTTTCAATACGCAGAGACAATACCCCTGATCTTACCTGTTTCAATACGCAGAGGCAATATCCCTGATCTTACCTGTTTCAATACGCAGAGGCAATATCCCTGATCTTACCTGTTTCAATACGCAGAGACAATACCCCTGATCTTACCTGTTTCATACGCAGAGACCAAAATCCCTGATCTTACCTGTTTAATACCCTGAGACAATATCCCTGACCTTACCTGTTTCAATACACAGAGACAATATACCCTGACCTTACCTGTTTCATAATACCAGAGACAATACCCGACCTTACCGTTTCAATACCAGACCCTGACTTATTTTCCATACGGAGCAATACTATTCTGTTCAATACGCAGAGACAATACCCCTGATCTTACCTGTATCGACAAATCCCTTAATCTTACCTGTTTCAATACGCAGAGAACAATATCCCTGATCTTACCTGTTTCAATACGCAGAGACAATATCCCTGATCTTACCTGTTTCAATTACGCAGCAGACAATACCCCTTATCTCTTATCCTGTTTCATAAGCAGAGACAATACCCCTGATCTTACTGTTTCAATAAGCAGAGACAATACCCTGATCTTACCTTCAATAAGCAGAGACAATACCCTGATCTTACCTGTTGACAATTCCCTGATCTTACCTGTTCATACGCAGAGACAATTACCCTGATCTTACCTGTTTCAATGCGCAGAGACAAATCCCTGACCTTACCTGTTTCAATACGCTAGAGACAATACCCCTGACCTTACCTGTTTCAATACGCAGAGACAATACCCCTAATCTTCCTGTTTCAATACGCAGAGACAATATCCTGATCTTACTGATACGCGAGGCAATATCCCTGATCTTACCTGTTTCAATACGCAGAGGCAATATCCCTGATCTTACTGTTTCAATACGCAGAGACAATACCCCTGATCTTACCTGTTTCAATACGCAGAGACAAATCCCTGATCTTACCTGTTTCAATACACAGAGACAATATCCCTGACCTTACCTGTTTCAATCGCAGAGACAATAACCCCTGACCTTAACCTGGTTTCAATACGCAGAGACAATACCCTGATACTTAACCTGTTTCAATACGCAGAGACAATATCCCTGATCTTACCTGTTTCAATACGCAGAGACATCCTGATCTTACCTGTTGACAAATATCCTGATCTTACCGTTTCAATACGCAGAGACAATATCCCTGACCTACCTTTTCAATACGCAGAGACATACCCCTGTCTTACCTGTTTCAATACGCAGAGGCAATACCCTGATCTTACCTGTTTCAATACGCAAGAGGCAATCCCTATCTTACCGTTGCAATACGCAGAGACACATACCCTGATCTACCTGTTCAATAACGCAGAGACAAAATCCTGATCTTACCTGTTTCAATACGCAGAGACAATATCCTGACCTTACCTGTTTCAATACGCAGAGACAATACCCCTAGACCTTACCTGTTTCAATACGCAGAGACATATACCTGATCTTACTTGTTGACAATATCCCTGATCTTCACCTGTTTCATACGCAGAGACAATACCCCTGATCTTACCTGTTTCAATACACAGAGACAATATCCCGACCTACCTGTTTCAATACGCAGAGACAATACCCCTGACCTTACCTGTTTCAATACGCAGAGACAATACCCCTGATCTTACCTGTTACATATCCCTTGATCTTACCTGTTCAATAACGCAGAGACAATATCCCTGATCTTACCTGTTTTCAATACGCAGAAGACAATATCCCCTGATCTTACCTGTTTCAATACGCAGAGACAATACCCCTAATCTACTGTTGCAATAAGCAGAGACAATACCCCTGGATCTTACTGTTTCAATAGCAGAGACAATACCCCTGATCTTACCTGTTTCAATAAGCAGAGACAATTACCCCTAGATCTTACCTGTTGACAATATCCCTGTCTTACCTGTTTCAATACGCAGAGACAATACCCCTGATCTTACCTGTTTCAATGCGCAGTAGACAATATCCCTACCTTACCTGTTTCAATACGCAGAGACAATACCCTGACCTTACCTGTTTCATACGCAGAGGACAATACCCCTGAATCTTACCTGTTTCAATACGCAGAGACAATATCCCTGATCTTACCTTGATATCGCAGAGGCAATATCCCTGATCTTACCTGTTTCAATACGCAGAGGCAATATCCCTGATCTTACCTGTTTCAATACGCAGAGACAATACCCCTGTCTTACCTGTTTCAATACGCAGAGACAAAATCCCTGATCTTACCTGTTTCAATACCAGAGACAATATCCCTGACCTTACTGTTTCAATACGCAGAGACAATACCCTGACCTTAACCTGTTTCAATACGCAAGACAATACCCCTGATCTTACCTGTTCAATACGCAGAGACAATATCCCTGATCTTACCTGTTTCAATACGCAGAACAATACCCCTGATCTTACCTGTTGACAATAACCCTGATCTTACCTGTTTCATACGCAGGACAATATCCCTGACTTACCTGTTTCAATACGCAGAGACAATACCCTGATCTTACCTGTTTCAATACGCAGAGGCACTATCCCTGATCTTACCTGTTTCAATACGCAGAGGGCCAATATCCCTGATCTTACCGTTGCAAATACGCAGAGGACAATACCCTGATCTTACCTGTTTCATACGCAAACAAATCCCTGATCTTTACCTGTTTCAATACGCAGAGACTATCCCTGACTTACCTGTTTAATACGCAGAGACAATACCCTGACCTTACGTTTCAATACGCAGAGACAATACCCTGATCTTACCTGTTGACAATATCCCTGTTTACCTGTTTCAATACGCAGAGACAAATATCCTGACTTAACCTGTTTCAATACGCAGAGACAATATCCCTGATCTTACCTGTTTCAATAGCCAGAGACAATACCCTGATCTTAACCTGTTCAAAAGCCAGAGGACAATACCCCTGATCTTACCTGTTTCAATAAGCGAGACAATACCCCTTGTTCTACCGTTTCAATAAGCAGAGACAATACCCCTGATCTTACCTGTTGACATATATCCTGATCTTACCTGTTCAATACGCAGAGACAATACCCCTGATCTTAACCTGTTTCAATGCGCAGAGACAATATCCCTATCTTACCTGTTTCAATACGCAGAGACAATATCCCTGATCTTACCTGTTTCATACGCAGAGGCAAGTATCCTGATCTTACCTGTTCAAACGCAGAGGCAATATCCCTTGATCTTACCTGTTTCAATACGCAGAGACAATACCCCTGATCTTACCTGTTTCAATAGCCAGAGACAAAAACCCTGATCTTACCTGTTTCAATACACAGAGACAAGATCCCTGACCTTACCTTTTCAATACGCAGACAAATACCCCTGACCTTACTGTTTCAATATGCAGAGACAAATACCCCTGATTAATTATACTTACGTTTCAATACGCAGAGACAATATCCCTGATCTTACCTGTTTCAATACGCAGAGACAATACCCCTGATCTTACCGTGTTCAATACGCAGAGACACAATATCCCTGATCACCTGTTTCACATATACGCAGAGAGACAATATCCCTGATCTTACCTGTTTCAATCGCAGCAGACAATAGTCCTGACTTACTGTTCAATACGCAGAGGCAATATCCCTGATCTTACCTGTTTCATACGCAGAGGCAATATCCCTGATCTTACCTGTTTCAATACATGTGGCCAAGTGCTCAAGACAGGCTTGATGAAAACTACCGCCTGCTAAAACATTCTTTCTTTAATTTGATTACATTGTGAAATGCGTCGTCAATTATGTAATGTTGATGTTCAGTCAACTTTAATGGGTAGTGCAAGTGTATTACCTAATGTGAAAACAGTGTAATGAACTGGAATTTTACAGTATTGTAGCATACTACATTCAAAGGACAATTTTGAAACATTGGATTTGTTAATAGATTAAGGTGTTAATATAACTAAATAGAGAACATTTCATTATGTAGTGTTTCGGGTGATTTAAACCAAATGTACTTATATTTCACAGTAAACGTATATTTTTGGATCAATGGTTGTGAACGATGTCTACCAACATTTTGTTTTTGTAAAATCAAAGGTTTTGAATGTAAGACTGGCTGCATTACAACTGTTACCAGTTTGTAGTTTTTTTGTACTGAGAGTTTTTGAAAATTCACTGCATACTTGTGAAAATAGTACCAAAGCGATAAAAAAGGAAACTGTAACCCCAGGAAAGGTGGTGTATAACAGGTACACAGAGTGTGTGTGTGTGTGTGTGTATGTTAGTGTGTGTGTGTCCTGCTTACCCCCTGGGAGAAGTAGAAAGCAGCGATGCCCAGGGGCCAGAAGCAGCATAACATGGAGAAGATAGCCAGGCCCAGATGGTCTCTGGGTGGGATCACTATGAAGTTATCTTCACTCTCGCTGTCGCTGGAGCAGTCCGTCTGAAAAGAGACAAACACTGTAAATATTAGTTCACCACCATTACAGTTCACATACTGTTTATAACATGATGAAGTTGTCCTCACTGTCACTGGAGCAGACCATCTGGCAGGGGGGAGGAGGGGGGAGAGAGAAACTGTCAGGGGTCTCTCATTGATATAGTTAAAGCGATAGTTAAATCAACATTACATAGTTATTCAAGTTTGAAGTTAAAGCGATTGTTCAATCAAATACTAAAACCATATTTTATTTTTCACACGCTTGGTAAACAACAGGTGTAGACTAACAGTGAAATGCTTGGTGTCACGTTCCTGACCTGTTTTCTGTTGTTTTGTATGTGTTTAGTTGGTCAGGACGTGAGCTGGGTGGGAATTTTATGTTGTGTGTCTAGTTTGTCTGTTTCTATGTCCAGCCTAATATGGTTCTCAATCAGAGGCAGATGGTAATCGTTGTCCCTGATTGAGAATCATATATAGGAGGCTTGTTTTGTGTTGGGATTTTGTGGGTGTTTGTTTCCTGTCTCTATGATTGTCTGCACCAGATAGGTCTGTCTCAGTTTTTGCACATTTGTTATTTTGTATTGTTGTTTGTAGTGTTTCACTTGTTCTTTATTAAACATGTTTAACACTAGCCGCGCTGCACTTTGGTCCTCTCCTTCACCCCTGGAAAAAAACCGTTACACTTGGTAAACAACAGGTGTAGACTAACAGTGAAATGCTTACCGATGGGTCCTTTTACAACAATGCAGAAAGAAAGATAAAGGACAAAAATATACAATACAAATAGAAATAGTGACAAGAGGAATAAATACACAACAAATTACAATAACTAGTATTAAATTACACGTCTATGATATCAGAAGTTTCTTTGTTTCACTGTGGTGATCGTGCAGGGGTACAGGTATTAGAAGGCATATAATTGATATTCATCGAAGCCAAGATATTCCGTGATCAGTAGCTGAGTGATGTGCAGGGGGTATTCAGGCTATATTTCAGGAACGAGGACGGTAATTTATTAACAGAGGAAACGTACGTGTAGCTGAGTACCTAATTTGTGCAGGGGTACTTGACGCTACTAGATAATGACCACCTGGTGGCTCCTATATCGTTTCAATTATACACGGAAGGTAATGTACTGAGTCAATGTGCAGGGGTACGAGTATAACCACGGCTATATACGGAAGTCCTGTACTGCAGTCAACTGTTGCAAGGAGTACGGGTAATATAATATCAGGGAGTACATGGTGCTGGAGTCGTGTGTTCCGGGGTATGAGGTAATAACACCGCTATATACATGGAGGTTACAGTAACTTTGAGTCCATCGTGGAGCGGGTAACTAGGTAATTGAGGTTGCCTATGTACATTATAGGCAGGGGTAAAAAGTGCTCGGCCAACAGGCATAGATAAAGTGACTGAGCTGATAGCAGCAGCGCATGCTCGGTGAGTGTGACTACAGTGCTGTGTGTGTGTGTAGTGTTGTGCTGTGGTGTGTGGTGGGTGCATATGGATGATGTGTGTGAGGTTTTTTAGTGACTGTAGGTTGTTTGGGGTTTGTTGTGGCAGGGTCTTAGTTATTGCTGTTGAGTAGTTGTGGGTAGAGTTACACAGGTGATGTAGGGTAGAGTACAGTGTCGTAAGAATGCGGTCGAGGTCCAAGCTCTGTAGGTGGGTGGGTTCCAGTTTGATGCGTGTGTGTCAGAAAGTCACATGGTGTGCGGTGTAGAGTCCGGTTGTGGGTAGAGTCAGTGCTGTGGTAGAGTCCAGGTTTGATAGTTGTAGATAGGTCGCAGAGAGAGCTTTGGTAGCTCGTAGATACAGTCCAGTGGGTGTGTGTATGTAGGTCACAGTGGTTGAGGGTTTAGAGTGCCACGCTGTGGTGGGTAGTGGAGTCCAGTGTGAGGGGTAGAGTCGCTAGTGGGGGTAGCCAGTGTTGGTACGCGAGTGCTTGGTGTGGAGTAGAGAGTCCAGTGTGGTGGGTAGAGTCCAGTGTGGGTGGGTAGAGTCCAGGGTGTGGAGTGGGTAGAGGACCAGTGTGGGTGGGTAGAGTCCAGTGTGGTGGGTAGAAGTTCCAGTGTGGGTGGGTAGAGTCCAGTGTGGTGGGTAGAGTCCAGTGTGGTGGGTAGAGTGTGGTGGGAGAGTCCAGTGTTATAGTTATACGGGGGATCATTGGTTTGGTGCATTCATAAAGGGACAGTTCACCCACATTACAGGAGGAAAGATACACTGTTAAAGGGATAGTTCACCCACATTACAGGAGCTGAGATACACTGTTAAAGGGACAGTACACCCACATTACAGGAGGAGAGTGACACCGTTAAAGGGACAGTGATACACTGTTAAAGGGACAGTACACCTACATTACAGGAGCAAAGATACACTGTTAAAGGGACAGTTCACCCTTCACTGACATTGCAGGGTCATATAGGGTGAATCTGAAATGTAAATACTTTTTGGCCAGAGCCAAAAACATTTTACATCCAATATCCTCATATTAAATCCCCAATCCTCTAGGGAAGAGACAAGCAAGGTCCTGTGCCAGAATACCAGTTATATGACTGTGTGATGTATACCTGAACTATAACTCCTAGTCATTACAGAAGTCCTTTGTACTGTAGCTGGGAACTGGGGATTGGGGATTTATGATGCAAGGATTTTCATTTTTCATTTCCATCATCACAGGAGCGACATTAACCCTTGTGCATTGCTGAGAAAGAAACGCCATCCATTGTGGGTCAGATTGACCCACACATTTTTAATTTTAACACACTCAAGACAGTCAAAGTAAAAACAGCCAAAACTAGATTATGTCTTGTCACTTAAACAGTGTTGTTTAAGTGTTCCCTTTATTTTTTTGAGCAGTGTATTTAACTATTTTGTTAAACATATTTCCTTTCTCACAAACAAGCATTTTCTGTTTGGAGCTCATTGTTGAGTGTCCGTGTCAGAGATCTGCTGCTTAGCACTGGGAAAGAAAAACTTGGGAAAGTTGACTTTCACCCAAACGTAATTATAAAAGTGCATCCAGAAGCAAAACAAAACTAAAAAAACATCAGAGACAGTTGTTTATTTTGGACCTGTGCAAATATCTATACACATCTTCGTATACAAAATCTACACAGACATTCCACACCACATCAGTGTGTCCGCATTTTAAAGTTAGGTTCATGGCCCTAAATGAGGAAAGTTATTTCATTTCATGGAGAAAAAAAAGAGGTTAACTAATATTTTGGGAAACTCAAACGTGGAAATGAGTCAAATTTACCTGCAACATAATACGAGGATTAAAATATAGTGTGTATCTGTTCCAAATGGAACCCTATGTCCTATATAATACGCTACTTCAGGCCAAGGCCCATAATGCACTATATAGCAAGGGTTGCGCTCAATTCGGAATTTTGGAATTGACTCCCATTCAACTCATGAGTTGAAATTCAAAATTGAAATTGGCCACACTACACAGGACGTAGAATTGGAATTTTTTTGAGTTTGAGTGACAGGAAATATAATTTATAATTCAGTGCACTCAGTCGTAGAACACGAGAGTTTCATTGACTCTGACAGGTCACAACTTTCAGATACCAAAGTTTATATCACTTTTCTCCGGAAACAATATTCACATACACTTTTAACCTAAGTGCTTACAATAGCCAATTCTATTTTCTTGACAACCAATGCCATTCTATTATATCGACAACCATTATTATATTATATTACATTTGTGGAGTGATTGAAAAACGAGTTTTAATCACTACAACCTAAGTGTATGTTAACTTCCGACTTCAACTGTAGATTTGTATAGACTATACCTAATACAGAATAGAGGAAGCATTTGGATTTCATTTCATTCAATTCTATTTCCCTTAATACAAATTCATATTTAAATTCTGTTTACTACTTCAATTCAAAATCAAGAATTGATTAGGCATTCTGAATTCAATATCTGAATTGAGCCCAACCCTGTGGGAAGGGAGGATGTAACAAAGACAAGGGGGATATAGAGAGAGGCAATGAAAAGAGAGAGAGCGAGAGTGTGTGTGTGTGTGTGTGTGTGTGAGAGCGATACAGAGAGAGGAAGGACAGAGAGGAGAGGAAGAGGTAATTAGCAAATAAGTCTAAGTGTTTTATCATAAAACCACAGTCAGTCATTGAAGGGCAAGACCCTCTGATTGTCCTACACAAACAGACACGAGGTTGAGGGATATACAGTCAAAATCTTTTTAACCGCCTGAGTTCCATCTGTGCTTTATGAATTTCTTAACACAATATAACCCAGCCGAGATGATCTATACTTTTCATTTATTTCTACAGTAGAGAGAGAGAGAGAGAGAGAGGAGAGAGATAGAGGACAGAGAGAGAGATAAAGAGAGAGGAGAGAGATAGAGAGGAGAGAGAGAGAGGAGAGAGAGGGGAGAGAGAGAGAGAGAGAGACCAGATATAGAGAGACAAGAGAGAGAGATAACATCCTGCACACACACATGCAGACAGACACCCACCCAGTTCACTGTCACGCGGTGTAGCTAGCGTCCTGACAAGTAACCACAGAGTAATAGATGGCTCTATTCCATCGCCATGACAGCAGAAACAGTGAAAGGTCTGGGTAATTTATGTTGCCAAATTGCCTCCACAGCGTGGGTGACATGAGACGACCCACTCCTTTCTTTTAGGCCAGGGACCTCACAATACAATATGATCACAATACTTAGGTGCCAATATGATATGTATTGCAATTCTCACGATTCYATATGTTTTGGGATTCGATGTTCCAAACATATTTCTAACTACATGTCTGCTGCAGAGATACAAGAGAGATCATGAGAACATTTGTTTTGATCAGTCATGGGGAAATTAAAGTGCTTAAAACATGTTGGCTCACAATTATTATTTTTTATCTTGCGAAAAAAACGACAGGATTAAAAATAGCGTAGTTTTGGCACAGGTACAGCCAACGAGAGCCAGCTAATGCTACCAATAAGTGCCTTTGGAAAGTATTCAGACCCTTTGACTTTTTCCACACATTTTGTTACATTACAGCCTTGTTCTAAAATGGATTATATATATATAAAAAGATCCTCAGCAATCTACACACAATACCCCATAATAACGAACTGAAAACCTGTTTTCAGAAATAGTTTCAAATGAATAAAACTTCAAAACAGAAATACCTTATTTACATAAGTATTCAGACCCTTTGCGATTAGAATCGAAATTGAGCTCATGTGAATCCTGTTTCCATTGATCATCCTTGAGATGTTTCTTCAACTTGATTGGAGTACACCTGTGGTAAATTCAATTGATTGGACATGATGTGGAAAGGCACACACACCTGTCTATATAAGGTCCCACCGTTGACAGTGCATTTCAGAGCAAAAACCAAGCCATGAGGTCGAAGGAATTGTCCRTAGARCTCTGAGACAGGATTGTGTCGAGGCACAGATCTGGGGAAGGGTWCCAAAACAWTTMWGCAKCATTGAAGGTCCCCAWGAACACAGTGGYCTCCATCATTCYTAAAYRGAAGAAGTTTGGAACCACCAASACTCTTCCTAGAGCTGGCCACCYGACCAAAACTGAGCAATCGGGGGAGAAGGTCATTGGTCAAGGAGGTGACCAAGAACCCGATAGTCACTCTGAGAGAGCTTTAGAGTTCCTAAACTCTAAACTCACGCCACCAATCAGGTCTTCATGGTAGAGTAGTCAGATGGAWGCCTCTCCTCAGTAAAAGGCACAACGGCCCGCTAGAAGTTTGACAAAATGCACCGAAAGACTCTCAGACCATGAGAAACAAGATAATCTKGTCTGATGAAACCAAGATTGTACTCTTTGGCCTAAATGCMAAGCGTCACATCTGGAGGAAACCTGGCACCATCCCTACGGTGAAGCATGGTGGTGGCAGCATCATGCTGTGGGGATGTTTTTCTATGGCAGGGACTGGGAGACTAGTCAGGATCGAGGCAAAGATGTACGGAGATAAGTACAGAGAGATCCTTGATGGAAACCTGCTCCAGAGTGCTCAGAATAGGATGAAGGTTCACCACCCAACAGGACAACGATCCTAAGCACACAGCCAAGACAACACAGGAGTGGCTTCAGGATAATTCTCTGAATGACCTTGAGTAGCCCAGCCAGAGCCCGGACTTGAACCCGATCAAACATCTTTGGAGAGATCTAAAAATAGCTGTGCAGCAACGCTCCCCATCCAACCTGACATAGTTTGAGAGGATCTGCAGAGAAGAATGTGAGGGGGTCTGAATACTTATGTACATTTATGTTTAATAAATTACCCCCAAAAATATAAATTCTGTTTTTGCTTTGTCATTATAGGGTATTGTGTGTAGATTGATGTGGGGGGGGAAAAAGTATTTTATACATTTTTGAATAAGGCTGTAACGTAACAAAATGTGGGAAAGGTCCAGGGGTCTGAATAAAATGTATCTACCTCAAATACCTTATTAATATCTATCCTGAAGGGGTATGAAGAATGACTTATTGTTTTGTATTGTATCTGTTTTCTTACAAATCGATACTTGGAGTCAAATATCAATATAATATTGTCCAAAATACTATTGCGATATGTAACAATACGGCATCACGGACTTTCGTTTTCCCTCCCTCCTCCTTACTTTACTTCATCCTCGTTTCCCTCCTCCTTCACTCTTACTTTCATCCTCGTTTCCCCCCTCCTTCACTCTTTACTTCATCCTCGTTTCCCTCCCTCCTTCACTCTTACTTCATCCTCGTTTCCCTCCCTCCTTCACTCTTTACTTCATCCTCGTTTCCTCCCTCCTTCACTCTTTACTTCATCCTCGTTTCCCTCCCTCCTTCACTCTTTACTTCATCCTCGTTTCCCCCCTCCTTCACTCTTTACTCATCTCGTTTCCCTCCCTCCTTCACTCTTTACTTCATCCTCGTTTCCCTCCCTCCTTCACTCTTTACTTCATCCTCGTTTCCCTCCCTCCTTCACTCTTTACTTCATCTCGTGTCCCTCCTGCCTCGTTCCAGTGATCGTTCCTCCTTCCTTCCACCTCTGTCGCTCCCATAGCTCCCTCCTTCTCTCCCTTTTCCACTCTGCGACTCTCCTCCTCTCCCTCTTTCCACTCTGTGACTGTCTCCTTCCCTCCTCCTCGTTCCACTCTGTAACTCCCTCCTCCCCTTCCCCTCCTTCTCCCCCTTTCCACTCTATGACTCTCTCCCCCCTTCCTTCCCTCTCCTACCTCTCTTTCCACTCTGTGACTCTCCTCCCCTCCTCAACTCTCTCTTCCCCTCCTCTCTCTCCTCCTCCTTCTTTCCACTCTGTGACTCCCTCATCCCTTCCCTCCTCCTCTCTCTGCTCCCTCCTACTTATCTTCCTCTTTTCACTATATAACTCTCTCCTCTCTTTCCCTCCTCCTCTCCCCCTTTCCACTCTGCATCTCCCACCTCTCCGTCTCCCACCTCTCAGTCTGGTTCTCTATCACTTCTTTCTCCTCTCCTTCCCTGTTGCACTCTGTGTCACAGTCTCTCACCTCGATGTTCTGTATAACACTTCTCATGTTCCAAATGATCGATGCCTAGACAGCTGTCTCTCTATGTAAATGTTTTTCCAGGTGATCGATGCTTAGACAGCTGTCTCTCTATGTAAATGGTGTATGTATCTCATATAATATGAGTAATGATACTTCACAACCTGCTACTTGACTGTCTGTTTTTACACCGTAATTAATGTTTCTCAATACAACCCCCCCCCCCACTACTTAATCAACAGATACAGAAAATATATGCACATTAACATATGAGGTGAGAGATATGAGAAAATCTGAGGCTAAGACATGTCGGATAGCTTTATACTTGCAGAGACAGAGAGAGAGACACAGAGAGAGACAGAGAGAGCGACAGAGACAGAGAGAGACAGAGGCACAGAAAGAGACAGACACAGAGAAAGACACAGAGAGATAGACAGAGACATAGAGAGACACAGAGAGAGAAAGAGACACAGAGAGAGACAAAGACACAGAGAGAGACAGAGACACAGAGAGAGACAGAGACACAGAGAGAGACAAAGACAGAGAGAGCGACAGAGACATAGAGAGAGACAAAGGCACAGAGAGAGACAGAGACACATAGAGAGAGAGATACAGAGAGAGACAGAGACACAGAGAGAGACAGATAGACACAGAGAGAGACAGAGACACAGAAAGAGACACAGAGGGAGAGACACAGAGAGAAAGAGAGAGGGAGAGACACAGAGACACAGAGAGAGACAGAGAGAGACAGAGACACAGACTGAGAGACACAGAGAGAGACCGAGAGACACAGAGAAAGACACAGCGAGAGCGACGGAGTCAGAGGCGCACGCACACACACACTGACAAGTGTGCAGGCGGCAGATACCCTAGAGGTTAGCCAATCTGCCCTTGAGCAAGGCACTTAAGCCTAATTGGTCCAGGGTTGCTGTCAATAATGGCTGATTCATGGCCGTGACCCCACTCTCCAAGGGTGTCTCAGGTGGAGTTGGGATACGAAAAAAACCATTCGTACAGGTTACCCACTGAAACAGGACAGATATAAACAGCGGCRAGCTTCCCAGTGACATGACCCTACCAGATGAGCAAAATGCTTTCTATGCTTGCTTCGAGGCAAGCAACACTGATCCATGCATGAGAGCACCAGTTGTTCCGGACAACTGTGATCACACCCTCCGTAGCCGATGTGAGTAAGACCTTTAAAAAGGTTAAAATCACAAAGCCGCAGGGCCAGATGGATTACCAGGATGCATACTCAGAGCATCCGCTGACCATCTGACAAGTGTCTTCACTGACATTTTAAACCTTCTGCCTGCCCCAGTCTGTAATACCTTCAAACAGACCACCAAAGTCCCTCTGCCCAAGAAAGCCAAGGTAACTCTAAATGACTATCGCCCCGTAGCAMTCACATCTGTAGCCATGAMATGMTTTGAAAGGCWGGTCATGGGTCAAATCAACACCATCATCCCAGACACCCTGGACCCACTCCAATTCGCATACCGCTCCAACAGATCCACAGATGATGCAATCCATATTGCACTCCGCACTGCCCTTTCCCACCTGAACAAGAGGAACACCTATGTGAACATGTGGTTCATTGACTACAGCTCAGCGTTCAACACCATAGTGCCCTCCAAGCTAATCACTAAGCTAAGGAACCTGGGAATGAACAGCTCCCTTTGCAACTGGATCCTGGACTACCTAACGGACAGCCCCCAGCTGGTAAGGATAGGCAACAACACATCTGCCACACTGACCCTAAACACGSKGGCCCCTCAGGGGTACGTGCTTAGGCCYCTCCTGTACTCCCTGTTCACCAACRATCATTATTAMATTTGCTGATTACACAACGGTGGAAGGCCTGATCACCGATGACAATGAGACAGCCTATAGCGAGGAAGTCAGAGACCTGGCAGTGTGGTGCCAGGACAACATCCTCTCCCTCAACGTGGACTACAGGAAACACAGGGCCGATCACTCCCCCACTCACATTGTCGGGGCTGTAGTAGAGCGGGTCGCGGACTTCAAGTTCCTCGGTGTCCACATCACTAAGAATCTATCATGGTCTACAAACAACAACACAGTCGTGAAGAGCACATGACAACACTCCTCAGAAGAGAAACTCCCCAAATACAGGTGTGGCAAGGTTGTAGCATCATACCCAAGAAGACTTGAGGCTGTAATTGCTGATAAAGGAGCTTCAATAAAGTACTCAGTAAAGGATCTGAATACGATATTTCCGTTTTATTTTTTTATTTTTATTTTTTACTGTTTTTTGCTTCGTCATTATTGGGTATTGTGATGTCATTATGGGGTATTGTGATGTCATTATGGGGTATTGTGATGTCATTATGGGGTATTGTATATAGATTGATGCCAAAAAAAAAACGATTTAATCCATTTTAGAATAAGGCTGTAACGTAACAAATTATGGAAAACGTAAAAGGGGTCTGAACACTTTATATATGCACTGTATAGACAAGTTATACTTAGGTCATTGTTTTATTTTTTATTATTAAGTGTTTTACTTCTCTATTATGTCTCTATTTTATTTGTCTCTGCATGGTTGGGYCCATCAGAAAGCATTTCACTGTTAWTATACCTGTACACCTGTTGTTTATGAAGCATTTGACRGATACAAKTTGATTTGATTAATTTGTTACTGCTGGTCACATTATGAATGTTTTTTATTCTCTGGAGTATTGGGTTGTTCTGACCCAGTGCAATAGTCACAAGATGACATTGTGCTTTTGGTTAATGGATCGGTTGGAGGGTAATGCTGTTTGGAAATGTAAGGTGTGATATGATATATGCAGCCTGATATGATATATACAGTCTGATGTGATATATACAGTCTGATATGATATATTGCAGCCTGAATGATATATACGAGTCTGATATAGTATACAGCCTGATATGATATACAGTCTGATGTGATATATACAGTTGATATGATTATAACAGTCTGATGTATATATACAGTCTGATATGATATATACAGTCTGATATGATATATACAGTCTGATATATGATATATACAGTCTGATAATGATATACTGCTGATAGATATTCAGCTGATATGATATATGCAGTTGATGTGATATATACAGTCTGATATGACATATACCAGTCTGATAAGACATATACAGTCTGATATGATATCATCTGGTATGATATATACAGATCTGATAAGACATATACATCCTGATATGATACATACAGTCCTGATAAGACATATGAAGTCTGATATGATATATACAGTCTGTTGTGAGTTTTTATGGACATATTCAATCTCTCCCTATCCCAGTCTGCTGTCCCCACTTGCTTCAAGATGTCTACCATTGTTCCTGTACCCAATAAAACAAAGGTAACTGAACTAAATGGCTATCGCCCCGTAGCACTCATTTCTGTCATCATGAAGTGCTTCGAGAGACTAGTTAAGGATCATATCACCTCCACCTTACCGGCCACCCTAGACCCACTACAGTTTACATACCGCCCTAACAGGTCCACAGACGATGCAATCGCCATCACACTGCACACTGCCCTATTCCATCTGGATAAGAGGAATACCTATGTAAGAATGCTGTTCATCSACTATAGCTCAGGATTTAACACCATAGTACCCTCCAAGCTCATCATTAAGCTCGAGGCCCTGGGTCTGAACCCTGCACTGTGCAACTGGGTCCTGGACTTCCTGACATGCCGCCCCCAGGTGGTGAAGGTAGGAAACAACACCTCCACTTCGCTGACTCTCAACACAGGGGCCCCACAAGGGTGTGTGCTCAGCCCCTTCCTGTACTCCCTGTTCACCCATGACTGCGTGGCCATGCACGCCTCCAACTCAATCATCAAGTTTGCAGACAACACAACCATAGTAGGCCTGATTACCAACAAWGATGAGACAGCCTACAGGGAGGRGGTGAGGGCCCTGGCAGAGTGGTGCCAGGAAAATAACCWCTCCMTCAAYGTCAACAAAATGAAGGAGCTGATCATGGACTTCAGGAAACAGCGGAGGGAGCACCCCCCTATCTACATCGAYAGGTCCAAAGTGGAGAAGGTGAAAMRCTTCAAGTTCCTGGACGTACACGTCACTGACAGTCTGAAATGGTCCACCAACACAGACAGTGTGGTGAAGAAGGCGCAACAGCACACTGCCTGCCCTCTGGGACACCTATAGCACCAGATGTCACAGGAAGGCCAAAAAGATCAAGGACATCAACCACCCGAGCCACGTCCTGTTCACCCCGCTATCATCCAGAAGGCGAGGTCAGTACAGGTGCATCAAAGCTGGGACAGAGAGACTGAAAAACAGCTTCTATCTCAAGGTCATCAGACTGTTAAATAGCCATAACTAGCCGGCTACCACCCGGTTACTCAACCCTGCACCTTAGAGGTTAAAGGGACAGTGGACTAACACCTGTAACAGCCTGTAAAAAAAGGGACAGTACCAAATACCACCCCACACTACACTTACGGCATGAGCGCAATTTACGGATACACACTCTGTTTAAAAACAAGGGACAGTGTTCACACCCTTACTAACCTCTTTACCTACTGTATTTATTTATTAATTTATTTTGCTCCTTGCACCCCATTATTTCTGTCTCTACTTTGCACTTTCTTCCACTGCAAACCAACCATTCCATTGTTTTTTAAAGTTTTTATTTTACTTGCTGTGTTGTCTCACTTCGCCTCCATGGCTTTTATATTTTTATTTATTTATACATATATTTGTTTGCCTTCACCTCCCTTATCTCACCTCACTTGCTCACATTGTATATAGACTTATTTTTTTTTTTCTCACTGTATTATTGACTATATGTTTGTTTACTCCATGTGTAACTATGTGTTGTTGTATGTGTCGAACTGCTTGCTTTATCTTGGCCAGGTCGCAATTGTAAATGAGAACGTGTTCTCAATTTGCCTACCTGGTTAAATAAAGGTTAAATAAATAAAAATAAAAAAATATCAAATAAAATAAAATCTAATTGTATTGGTCAGTACACACATATTTAACAGATGTTTTTGCAGGTGTAGCGAAATACTTGCGTTTCTAGCTCCAACAGTGCAGTAGTATCTAACAATTCACAAACAATTAACAAATCTAAAAGTAAAATAATTTTGAATAGAAAATATATAAATATTAGGACGAGCGATGTCGGAATGGCATTGACTAAAATACATTAGAATAGAATACAGTATATACATATGAAATGAGTAAAGCAGAAGTAAACATTATTAAAGTGACTAGTGATTAGATGTCTATGTATATAGGGCAGCAGGCTTCTA
>NW_019943210.1:156466-172609 GCF_002910315.2 Salvelinus sp. IW2-2015 | reverse complement strand
TGCCGGTGGATATTTGTTCGTTCGGAATGGTGTGATCTTTTGTGTCAGTAAAATGTATTATGCGAGAAATGGCGATGGAAACGCCAAACACCATTGTATATCATATCAGGCTGTATAATCATATATATTTACACCTTTCTTCGCATATCTTTTATCTATTTTATTATCCAAGAACTCAACTACAAAAGCTTTCCTGCAAAACGCTTTCCTGCAACCCGCTTCACCAATTACAAAGGGTATTATTTACCTCAATCTGAAAATCCATCGTGGAAGATAGCCAGGGGCTAATTCAGAAGCTAGCCTGAAAGCTAACCAGAAGCTACTCCGATAGCTAGCCAGAGCTAATCTGTAGCTGCCCCGAAATTAGCCGGTTTGCTGGCTAGCGTTGGTGTTCAGGCCCACGTTTAGTGGTCATCAGCTATTCCTTTAGCTCGATAATCACCGGCACTTTTGTGCAACGCGACTCGGACCGGAGCATTCCGGGACTCTTTTTCTCTCAGTTTCCCCGGATTCCAGCCGCAGGCTCTGGACACTTGTACCTTGATTTCGCAGCTAGCTAGCTGCAAACCGTGTGACTATTGGCTTACGTCGACCCGGAGCAAACTCTAATCATTCTGGAGCTAGCCAGCTGAGGAGTTCCATCACCATCCGGACCCGTTTCTTTTGTTGCGCTGCCAGAACGACCCCGCACCGGAGCTTCACGACTGACTGCGGAGCGAGCTGTACTGCCGGACGTGTATCTGCCGAGGATTTAATCCAACTGGCACCTCGACGTCCCGACGTACCTGAAGCTCATCTGAGGCCCGCTAATCGTCTAGGCTGTCTATCGGCTAGCTATTGAACCAAGTATATTCGGACAACTGATTATTATTATTTTTATTTATTTATTTTTCCTTGGGTCACTATATGTATTTTGCCAACTTTGGATTGATCCCCTACACACGACCCCACTACAACACAGTCAACCCCACTAAACATACCAGACGGAACGCCGACGAGGTATCTACAAACAGACCTCCATCCTATGCTGCTACCGATACCATATACCCGGCCAGCTGTCTCGCGATCGCCACGACCCCAACCAACCTCTACTCACTGGACACACACACACACGCGATTAGCATGCCTTCTCCTTAATGTAAATATGCCTTGTCCATTGCTGTTCTGGTTAGTGTGTAATTGGCTTATTTCACTGAGAGATTCTAGCCCTTGCTCTCTATTACCATATCCAACCTCTCAGTTCCACCACCCACATATGCGATTGACATCCACCTGCGTTTCAATGATGTTTTCTAGAGACAATATCCTCTCTCATCATCACTCAATACCTTAAAGGGTTACCTCCACTGGTTCACTTCCTACCATACCTTGTCTGGTACATTTATTCTTTTTAAACTATTTTATCGCCCCCAGAAACCGCCTTTTACTCTCTGCTCTAGTAGCTCTAGGCGTACCAATCTCATAGCTTTAGCCGTACCCTATCCTACTCCTCCTCTGTTCTCTGTGATTTAGAGGGGAATCCAGGCCCTGCCAGTTACCTGGGCTCCACTCCTATTCCCCAGGCGCTCTCTTTTGATACTTCTGTAACCCGTAATAGCCTTGCGTCATTGCATGTTAAACATTAGAAGCCTCCTCCCTAAGTTTGTTTTGTTCACTGCTTGTAGCACACCTTCTGCCAACCCGGATGTTTTAGCCGTGTCTGAATCCTGGCCTTAGAAGAAAGACCACCAAAAATTCAACAATTTTTCATCCCCAATTACAAGATTTTAGACAAGAAGAACGGGCCAAAGGGGCGGGTGTTGCATCTACGCAAAGACTCCTGCAGATTCGTGTGACTATTCCAGGTCTGTTCCCAAAACAATTTGAACTTCTACGTTTTAAAAATCACCTCTCTAAAACAAGTCTCTCACCGTGTTGCCGCCTGCTAAGACCACCCTCTGCCCCAGCATGTGCGCTCTGGACACTATATGTGAACTTGATTTGCCCCCCATCTATCTTCAGAGCTCGTGCTGCTAGGCGACCTAAATTTGAAACACTGTTCAAACACCCCAGCCCACCCTACAATCTAAGCTTTGATGCCCCCTCAATCTCACCACCAAATATTATAAGATGATAACCGTACCAGCCGGTACCACCCCAATTCCGTAACACGGGATACACCTCATAGATATCATCCTAACAAAACTTGCCCCTCAAATCACCTCTGCTGTTTCATTCAACCAAGATCTTCAGCGATCACTGCCTCATTGCCTGCATCCGTAAGGTCAGCGGTCAACGACCTCCACTCCATCACTGTCAAACGCTCCCTGAAAACACTTCAGCGAGCAGGCCTTTCTAATCGACCTGCCGGGGGTATCCTGGAAGGATATGATCTTCATCCCGTCATAGAGGATTGCCTGGTCATTTTTTAAAAATGCCTTCCTCACCATCTTGATAAGCATTGCCCCATTCAAGAAAAATTTAGAACGAGGAACAGATATAGCCCTTGGTTCTCTCCTGACCTGACTGCCCTAAAACCAACAGAAAAAACATTCCTAGGCGTGGCGTGCATTTAGCAGTCGAACAGCCCCCGTGATATCAACTTCTTCAGGAAGCCAGAAACCAATATACACAGGCTTAGAACAGCCAGTAGCTTTTCAAGCAGAAATTTGCTTCCTGCAACACAAATTCAAAAAGTTCTGGATACCGTAAAGTCCATGAGAATAAGAACACCTCCTCCCAGCTTCCAACCGCTCTGAAGATAGGAAACACTGTCACCACCGACAAATCCACTATAATTGAGAATTTCAATAAGCATTTTTCTACGGCTGGCCATGCTTCCACCTGGCTACCCCTACCTCGGACAACAGCACTGCCTCCCCTCTGCTACTCGCCCAAGCCTTCCCATTTCTCTTTCTCCCAAATACAGTCAGCTGATGTTCTAAATGAGCTGCAAAATCTGGACCCTTACAAATCAGCCGGGCTAGATAATCTGGACCCTTTCTTTCTAAAACTATCTGCTGAAATTGTTGCCACCCCTATTACTAGCCTCTTCAACCTCTCTTTCGTGTCGTCTGATCCCCAAAGATTGGAAAGCAGCTGCGGTTACCCCCTCTTCAAGGGGGGACACCCTTGACCCTAACTGCTACAGACCTATATACTATCCTACCCTGCCTTCTAAGTCTTCGAAAGCCAAGTCAACAAACAGATTACCGACCATTTCGAATCCCACCACACCTTCTCCGCAATGCAATCTGGTTCAGAGCTGGTCATGGGTGCACCCAGCCACGCTCAAGGTCATAAACGATATGTAACCCATCGATAGGAAACAATACTGTGCAGCCGTATTCATTGACCGGCCAAGGCCTTTGACTCTGTCAATCACCACATCCTCATTGGCAGACTCGACAGCCTTGTTTCTCTAATGATTGCCTCGCCTGGTTCACCAACTACTTCTCTGATCGAGTTCAGTGTGTCAAATTGGAGGGTCTGTTGTCCGGCCTCTGCAGTCTCTATGGGTGCCACAAGGTTCAATTCTTGGACCGACTCTCTTCTCTGTTACATCAATGATGTCGCTCTTGCTGCTGGTGATTCTCTGATCCACCTCTACGCAGACGACACTATTCTGTAACTTCTGCCCTTCTTTTGACACTGTGTTAACAACCCTCCAGGCGAGCTTCAATGCCATACAACTCTCCTCCGTGGCCTCCAACTGCTCTTAAATACAAGTAAAACCAAATGCATGCTCTTCAACCGATCGCTGCCTGTCCTGCCCGCCTGTCAACATCACTACTTTGGACGCTCTGACTTAGAAATGTGACACCTACAAATACCTAGGTGTCTGGTTAGACTGTTAAACTCTCCTTCCAGACTCACATCAAACATCTCCAATCCAAAGTCAAATCTAGAATTGGCTTCCTATCCGCAACAAAGCATCCTTTACTCATGCTGCCAAACATACCCTTGTAAAACTGACCATCCTACCAATCCTCGACTTCGTGATGTCATTTACAAAATAGCCTCCAAAACCCTACTCAATAAATTGGATGCAGTCTATCACAGTGCCATCCGTTTTCACCAAAGCCCCATATACTACCCACCACTGCGACCTGTACACTCTCGTTGGCTGGCCCTCGCTTCATACTCGTGCCAAACCACTGTTCCAGGTCATCTACAAGACCCTGCTAGGTAAAGTCCCCCTTATCTCAGCTCGCGTGTCACCATAGCAGCACCTACCTGTAGCACGCGCTCCAGCAGGTATATCTCTCAGTCACCCCAAAACCAATTCTTCCTTTGGAGCCTCTCCTTCCAGTTCTCTGCTGCCAATGACTGGAACGAACTACAAAAATCTCTGAAAACTGGAAACACCTATCTCCCTCACAGCTTTAACACACAGCTGTCAGAGCAGCTCATAGATTACTGCACCTGTACATAAACCCATCTACATTTAGCCCAAACAAACTACCTCTTTACCTACTGTATTTATTTATTAATTTATTTTGCTCCTTGCACCCCATTATTTCTGTCTCTACTTTGCACTTTCTTCCACTGCAAACCAACCATTCCATTGTTTTTTAAAGTTTTTATTTTACTTGCTGTGTTGTACTCACTTCGCCTCCATGGCCTTTTATATTTTTATTTATTTACATATATTTGTTTGCCTTCACCTCTCCTTATCTCACCTCACTGCTCACATTGTATATAGACTTATTTTTTTTTCTCACTGTATTATTGACTATATGTTTGTTTACTCCATGTGTAACTATGTGTTGTTGTATGTGTCGAACTGCTTTGCTTTATCTTGGCCAGGTCGCAATTGTAAATGAGAACGTGTTCTCAATTTGCCTACCTGGTTAAATAAAGGTTAAATAAATAAAAATAAAAAATATCAAATAAAATAAAAATCTAATTGTATTGGTCAGTACACATATTTAACAGATGTTTTTGCAGGTGTAGCGAAATACTTGCGTTTCTAGCTCCAACAGTGCAGTAGTATCTAACAATTCACAACAATTAACAAATCTAAAAGTAAAATAATTGAATAAGAAATAATAAATATTAGGACGAGCGATGTCGGAATGGCATTGACTAAAATACATTAGAATAGAAACAGTATATACATATGAAATGAGTAAAGCAGAAGTAAACATTATTAAAGTGACTAGTGATTAGATGTCTATGTATATAGGGCAGCAGGCTCTAAGGTGCAGGGTTGAGTAACCGGGTGGTAGCTGGCTAGTTATGGCTATTTAACAAATCTGATGGCCTTGAGATAGAAGCTGTTTTCAGCTCTCGCCTCAAATCTCTCTCCCATTTATAAAATTGTACCGAAACTTCCTGTTTCCATTTTTTGTTTTTCCATGAATGTGAAATATAATAATATATTTCTGTTGAAATTGAAGGATATGATACCTTTCAGATCTTTAAAAATGTGAAAGACCTGTAGATGTTAATGTTGTTATTTGATCATTTGCAAAGAAAAGATGAAGCATTTGAAGCTTCAAAATAATGTCTTATTATTTTGTCTCTCTGGGATATGTGGGACGGTAGCGTCCCACCTGGCCAACATCCAGTGAAAATGCAGAGCGCCAAATTCAAATAAATTACTATAAAAATTTTACTTTCATGAAATCACACATTCAATATACCAAATTAAAGCTACACTTGTCGTGAATCCAGCCAACGTGTCAGATTTCAAAAGTGCTTTACGGCGAAAGCAAACGATGCTATTATCTGAGGATAGCACCCCAGCTAACAATCACAGACCATCATATTTCGATATAATTCATGCATTACCTTTGACGAGCTTCTTCTGTTGGCACTCCAATATGTCCCATAAACATCACAAATGGTCCTTTTGTTCGATTAATTCTGTCGATATTTATCCAAAATGTCAATTTATTTGGCACGTTTGATCCAGAAATACACCGGTTCCAACTTGCACAACGTGACCACAAAATTTTTCAAAAGTTACCTATAAGCTTTGTCCAAACATTTCAAACTACTTTTGTAATACAACTTTAGGTATTTTTTAAAGTAAATAATCAATAAAATTGAAGACTGGATGATCTGTGTTCAATACCGGAGGAAAACAATGTGTAGCATGCTTTCTGGTCACGCACCTCTAACAAACAGTACACTTCACTGGAGCCTCATTCTGACCATGGCTACTTCTTCATTTCTCAAAGGAAAAACCTCAACCAATTTCTAAAGACTGTTGACATCCAGTGGAAGCGATTGGAACTGCAGGAAGGTCCCTTAGAAATCTTGATTCCCAATGAAAMCTATTGAAAAGAGAGTGACCTCAACAACAAAAAAATCTGAATGGTTTGTCCTCGGGGTTTTGCCTGCCAAATAAGTTCTGTAATAGTCACAGACATGATTCAAACAGTTTTAAAAACTTCAGAGTGTTTTCTATCCAATACTAATAATATGCATATATTAGCATCTGGGACTGAGTAGGAGGCAGTTTACTCTGGGCAACGTGAAACGTGAAAATGCTGCCCCCTATCCTAGAGAAGTTAAAACAGTTATTTTGTACTCATTATTAATTATCCTGGACAAATGTATTAATTAGTATTTTCACAAAACTATACTTTCTCGTGTCCTCTGTTTGAGCATAATACTATAAATATGACCTTTTGGAATTATCTATGAGGAGTTTATCTATAGCCATCACCGTTGGATCAGACGAGACAAGTGCGATACACCAACACATCGTATCCAGAGCCATAGGGCCGAACACATAACCTTTATCATCTGCGCGCAATAATCAGAGACATTATAGGGAACACAAGCACACCGTATCAGAGCAGGGAACACAACACACACGTATCAGAGCAGGAACACAACACACCGTATCAGAGCAGGAACGAACAACACACCGTATCAGAGCAGGGAACACAACACACCGTCTCAGAGCAGGGAACACAACACACCGTATCAGAGCAGGGAACACACACACTCACATCCGTATCAGAGCAGGGAACACAACACACGTTCAGAGCACAGGGAAACCCCATAACGACCATCGTATGCAGAAGGCTACAGGGAACACAACCAAACACATCGTCTCAGAGCAGGGAACACAACACATTCGTATCAGAGCCAGGGAACACAACACACCGTCTCAGAGCAGGGAACACAACACACCCTATCAGAGCAGGGAACCAACACACACATCGTATCAGAGCAGGGACACGAACAACTCGTATTCAGAAGCAGGAGGAAACAACAACAATTGATATCAGAGCAGGAACAACAACACACCGTATCAGAGCAAGGAAACACAAACACATCGTATCAGGAGACACAGAATAAGGGAACACAACACATCGCTATCAAGCAGGGAACACAAACACCATATCGACAGAGCAGGGAACACAACACATCGTATCAAGGCAGGGGAACACACAACACATCGGGTTTTATCAGAGCAGGGAACACAACACACCGTATCAGAGCAGGGAACACAACACACCGTTCAAGCAACGCCACAGCAAGGGAACACAACACACCGTATCAAGAGCAGGGAACACAACACCCGTATCAGAGCAGCGGAACACAACACCGTATCAAGAGCAGGGAACACAACACACCATAATCAGAGCAGGGAACACAATAAAGAGAGAGAACTACCCTTCTACAGTGCTTGTGGCACCTAGAAGAAGATTCTAATATTTTAGCAGCTCAACAGGACTCGAAGCACCATACTGTGTTTTCAACCATTCCTGGTTAGTGTTCCCAGTCCCCTGGCAAGGTGTTGCACAACTCTTGATTAAGTGGTGTTACCAACACACCATGTCATATCTCATAACCCCTTCACACCCATGTGTTCAAAACTCCAGCAAATGTTCCTTGTAAATTGAACAGTGCAGTTAGATTAACAAAATTGAAAGCTTTCTGCCATATCAGATATAGTCTATGCTCGGAAATGTTCTTGTTACATCTACAACGTCACGCTAATCACATTTTGATATTATTTGATTATCTATAACATTAGCTCAACAGCGTCCCTGCGCAGGTGGGGTGACATTGATCCTGTAGAGGTTAACGTAGGCGGCAGCTCAGTTTCCACTCGTTTAAGTGTTTACAAAATACTTAATTTTAACAGTGTAGTTACCTAAAGGAAGGACTTCAGCAGTATAAACAGTCATGTATGTCACCTGGGATTTCAAACACTATTCTGCAGTCACGCTCTCCTTGCGTAGCCTGCTCATGACGCTAAGTGTGCTTTAGTGTAAGGTCCGTCTCTCACACACACACACACACCACACACACACGGGCGGACATCACAAATGCACCCATACACACGCACACACGCACGCACACACAACACACACACACACACACACACCACACACACCACACACACACACACACACCACACACACACACACACACACACACACACACACGGGCGCACACACACACACACACACACACACACACCCACATGCACACATGCACACACACACACACACACGGGCGCACATGCACACATACACACACACACACACACACACACACACACACACACACACACACACACACCACACACCACACAAACCCTGCCTGTACCATTAGTGTAGTGTAATATCCATCTTACTGAAATTGCCGTTGCATTACAGAGAAACGCTTAAATAATAATTGGATAGGTAATTGATTATCCGCTGGCCGTGGTGTTTTATATGGAATATGGCCTGTCATCGCAGCCATATTACACATTCACTTTAGCCAATCAACAGCCATATTACACATGCATAACCAATCAGACCTGACTGAACAGACCAATCAGTTGTATGAACAACATAAAATATATGTCATCTGGCAGCCGCTTTTAATCCAAAGACACTTAGAGTCGTGCGTGCATACATTTAACATATTACATATTCACCTCAGCCAATCAACAGACATATTACATATTCAACTGAAGGTGGAAAAAAAGGGCTGCCTAAGTATGATACCCAATCAAAGACAACGATAGACAGCTGCCTCTGATTGGGAACCATACCCGGCCAACAAAGAAATAGACCAACTAGAATGCCCACCCAAACACACCCTGACCTAACCACATAGAGAAATAAAAAGGCTCTCTAAGGTCAGAGCGTGACACATATCCACACATTCACAGCCTACTAGCAGTCATATTAGACATTCACAAACCAATCAGCTGCCGTATTGCACAAATCACATCAGCCAATCAGAGAGCAAAATCAACAAGGACAAGAGATGAGATGACGAGCCCTCTAGGTGACGGCTGTGACATTAAAAGTAGCTCATTTACCGTCTTCGACAGACCGAAAAAAGATTTGAATCAAGGAGGATCTGGAGGATATGAGAGGATCACGCAAATAACAGACCAGGATGTGTTTAACACATCACAAGTACACATCACGCAATGACAGAACAGGATGTTAACACATCACAAGTACACATCACGCAATGACAGACCAGATGGTTTAACACATCACAAGTACACATCACGCAATGACAGAACAGGATGTTTAACACATCACAAGTACACATCACGCAATGACAGACCAGGATGTTTAACACATCACAAGTACACATCACGCAATGACAGACCAGGACGCTTAACACATCACAAGTACATACTCAAGTAAAAGTGAAAGTCACCTAGTAAAATACTACTTGAGTAAAAGCATTTGGTTTTAAATATACTTAAGTATCAAAGGTAAATGTAATTGCTAAAATAGAAGTATCAGAAGTTAAAGTATAAATCATTTAAAGTTCCTTATATTAAGCAAACCAGACGGTAGCATTTTCTTGTTTTTTTAAATAGATAGCCAGGGGCTCGCTCCAACACTCAGACATAATTTAGAAACTAAGCATGTGTTTAGTGAGTCTGCCAGGTCAGAGGTAGTAGGGATGACCGGAGATGTTCTTGAAAAGTGTGTGAATTGGACCATTTTCCTGTCCTGCTAAGCATTCAAGAATGTAACAAGTACTTTTGGGTGTCAGGGAAAATGTATGGAGAAAAAGTACATCATTTTATTTTGGAATGTAGTGAAGTAAAAGTAAAAGTTGTAAAAAATATAAACAGTAAAGTAAAGTACAGATACCCTAAAAAACTACTTAAGTAGTATTTTCATGTATTTTTACTTAATTACTTTACACCACTGCTAAACACAATTTGTTTGTAAATTATGTCTGAGTGTTGGAGCGAGCCCCTGGCTATCTGTAAATAAAGAAAACAAGAAAGTTGTGCCGTCTGGTTTGCTTTATATAAAGAATTTGAAGGGATTTATACTTTTGCTTTCGATACTTAAGTATATTTAAAACCAAATACTTTTATAATTGTACTCAAGTAGTATTTTACTGGGTGACTTCCACTTTTACTTGAGTCATTTTCTATTAAGGTATCTTTACTTTTACTTGAGTTTGACATTTAGGTACWTTTTCTACCACTGAACTTGAGCTGAAAGATGACACACTACCAACAAAGAAAAGAGGAAGTGTTTGTTTACTAATGTGCTGTATATGCAGGGAGTGTTTGGGACAACTGTATGAGAGATTGTGGGAGTGGTTGGACAACTGTATGAGAGCGTGTGGGAGTGTTTGGGACAGCTGTATGAGAACATGTGGGAGTGTTTGGGATAGCTGTATGAAACGTGTGGGAGTGTTTGGACAGCTGTATGAGAACATGTGGGAGTGTTTGGGACAGCTGTATGAGAACGTATGGGAGTGTTTGGGACAGCTGTATGAGAGCGTGTGGAAGTGTTTGGGACAGCTGTATGAGAACATGTGGAGTGTTTGGGATAGCTGTGTATGAGAACGTGTGGAGTGTTTGGGACAGCTGTATGAGAAACATGTGGGAGTGTTTGGGACCGCTGTATGAGAACGTGTGGGAGTGTTTGGGACAGCTGTATGAGAACATGTGGGAGTGTTTGGACAGCTTATGAGAACATGTGGAGTGTTTGGGATAGCTGTATGAGAACATGTGGGAGTGTTTGGGACAGCTGTATGAGAACATGTGGGAGTGTTTGGGACAGTTGTATGAGAGATTGTGGGAGTGTTTGGGACAGCTGTATTGAGAACATGTGGGAGTGTTTGGGATAAGAAGCTGTATGAGAACATGTGGAGGGTTTGGGACAGCTGTATGAGAACATGTGGGAGTGTTTGGGACAGCTGTGTATGAGAGATGTGGAGTGTTTGGGACAGCTGTATGAGAACATGTGGGAGTGTTGGGACAGCTGTATGAGAACATGTGGGAGTGTTTGGGACAGCTGTATGAGAGCGTGTGGGAGTGTTTGGGACAGCTGTATGAGAACATGTGGGAGTGTTTGGCAAGCTGTATGAGAACGTGTTGGAGTGTTTGGGACAGCTGTATGAGAACATTGTGGGGAGGTTTGGACAGCTGTATGAGACATGTGGAGTGTGGGACACTGTATGAGAACGTTGGATGTTTGGGACAGCTGTTATGAGAACATGTGGGAGTGTTGGGACAGCTGTATGAGAACATGTGGGAGTGTTTGGGACAGCTGTATGAGAGCGTGTGGGAGTGTTTGGGACAGCTGTATGAGAACGTTTTGGGAGTGTTTGGGACAGCTGTATGAGAACATGTGGAGTGTTTTGGGACAGCTGTATGAGAACATGTGGAGTGTTTTGGGACAGCTGTATGAGAGCGTGTGGGAGTGTTTGGGATAGCTGTATGAGAACATGTGGGAGTGTTTGGGACAGCTGTATGAGAACATGTTGGAGTGTTGGGACAGCTGTATGAGAGCGTGTGGGAGTGTGTGGGACAGCTGTATGAGAACGTATGGGTATGTTGTGTAAGCATGGAGAATGCATGTGGAGGTTAATTAACTTGCTACTGTTTTACTAGCATCTGAATGTGAAATTTGCAAAGTGCAAAGTGCATTTGCAGAAGAGAGCGTTAAGGAGAGCGTTAAGGAGAGCGTAAGGACAGCGTTGAGGAGAGCGGTGAGGAGAGCGTTAAAAGAGAGCGTTAAGGAGAGAGCGTTAAGGAGAGCATTTTTGTGATCAAATCTCTTCTTAGTGGAGGCTACACTGACAGTATCAGCCCTCAATATTCAAGCATATTACTTATTATCTGGAAAACCTGAGTACATTGTTCTCTTACAACTAATCTACGAGAAAGACACAGAAACCCAACACTCAAAGTGTTACCCTCCTACATGTAGAAATGACCTCGACTAACCTGGTCCCCCTGCACCTTGACTAGTACTGGTACCCCCTTATATAGCCTCCACATTGACTAGGTACTGGTACCCCCTGTATATAGCCTCCACATTGACTAGGTACTGTACCCACTGTATATAGCCTCCACATTGACTAGGTACTGGTACCCCCTGTATAAGCCTCCACATGACTACGGTACTGGTACCCCCTGTATATAGGCTTGTTATTGTTATTTTATTATGTTACTTTAGTTTATTTAAGTAAATATTTTCTTAACTCGATTTCTTGAACTGCATGTGTTGGTTAAGGGCTTGTAAGTAAGCATTTCACAGTCTACTGCAACTGTTGTATTCGGCGCATGTGGACAAAATACATTTGATTTGATTTGACATTTTACCAATAAACGAAGGCCATTGAAACGCAACAGATCCGTCCCTCTCGATGCCAAATCCAAACTATTTGAGAGATTACAACTGGTACAAGAACGATTGGTTTTGCATTTGCTTCTAAATGAAAACTGGAGGAGGGGGGAATATCCCTGAAAGATTTCCCTGGGATGTCTCGCTAGGCCTATAATGGAATGAAATGGGAGCAGTGGAGCGAGGAACATTCAAGGATTTCTGAAGAAGCCAGGTCTATTTGCATCCCTTTTAGATTTGAGACACGAAATGGATAACGGTACGTTCTTTCCCCTTTCCAAACCGGGTCTTGATCAACACTGCACCAGAGAATAGAGAACAGATTGAGACCAGAATGGATAACGGTACCGTTTCTTCCCCCTTTCCATACCGGTTCTGATCAACACTGCACCAGAGAATAGAGAACAGATTGAGACAGAATGGATAAACGGTACACGTTGTCTTTCCCCTTCCAAACCGGTTCTGATCAACACTGCACCAGAGAATAGAGAACAGATGAAGACAGAATGGATAACGGTACCGTTTCTTCCCCCCTTCCTACCGGTTCTGATCAACACTGCACCAGAGAATAGAGAAACAGATTGAGACAGAATGGATAACGTACCGTTTCTTCCCCTTTCAAACCGGTTCTGATCAACACTGCACCAGAGAATAGAGAACAGATTGAGACAGAATGGGATAAGGTACCGTTCTTCCCCCCTTTCCAAACCGGTTCTGATCAACACTGCACCAGAGAAATAGAGAACAGATTGAGACAGAATGGATAACGGTACGGTTTCTTCCCCCCTTTCCATACCGGTTCTGATCAACACTGCACCAGAGAGATAGGAGAACCAGATTGAGACAGAATGGATAACGGTACCGTTTCTTCCCCCCTTCCAAACCGGTTCTGATCAACACTGCACCAGAGAATAGAGAACAGATTGAGACAGAATCAATAACGGTTACCGTTTCCAAAACGGTTCTGATCAACCACTGCACCAGAGAATAGAGAACAGATTGAGACAGAATGGATAACGGTACCGTTTCTTCCCCCCTTTCCAAAACCGGTTCTGATCAACACTGCCACCAAAGAATAGAGAACAGATTGAGACAGATGGATAACGTACCGTTGTTCTTCCCCCCTTTCCAAACCGGTTCTGATCAACACTGCACCAGAGAATAGAAACAGATTGAGACAGAATGGATAACGGTACGTTTTTCCCCCTTTTCCAAACCGGTTCTGATCAACACGCACAAGAGAATAGAGAACAGATTGAGACAGAATGGATAACGGTTACCGTTTCTTCCCCTTTTCCAAACCGGTTCTGATCAACACTGCACCAGAGAGCAGAGAAAAGATGAGACAGAATGGATAAACGTACCGTTCTTCCCCTTTCCAACTTCCGGTTCATGATCAACACTGCACCAGAGAATAGAGAACAGATTTGAGGGACGAATGGATAACGTTACCGTTTCTTCCCCCCTTTCCATACCGGTTCTGATCAACACTGCACCAGAGAGCAGAGAACAGATTGAGACAGAATGGATAACGTACCGTTTCTTCCCCCTTTCCAACCGGTTCTGACATCAACACTGCACCAGAGATAGGAGAACAGATTGAGACAATGATAACGTACCGTTGTCTTCCCCCCTTTCCAAAACCGGTTCTGATCACACACTGCACCAGAGAATAAGAGAAACAGATTGAGACAGAATGGATAAAGGTACCGTTCTTCCCCGCTTTCCAAACCGGGTTCTGATCAACACTGCACCAGAGAGCAGAGAACAGATTGAGACAGAATGGATAACGGTACCGTTTCTTTCCCCCTTCCAAACCGGGTTCTGATCAACACTGCACCAGAGAGCAGAGAACAGATTGAGACAGAATGGATAACGGTACCGTTTCTTCCCCCTTTTCCAAACCGGTTCTGATCAACACTGCACCAGAGAAAGAGAAACAGATTTGAACAGAATGGATAACGGGTACCGTTTCTTCCCCTTTCCAAACCGGTTCTGATCAACACTGCACCAGAGAGCAGAGAACAAGATTGGACAGAATGGATAACGGTACGTTTCTTTCCCCCCTTTCCAAACCGGTTCTGATCAACACGTGCACCAGAGAATGAGAACAGACTGAGACAGAATGGAAACGTACCGTTTCTTCCCCCCCTTTCCATACCGTTGCTGATCAACACTGCACCAGAGAATAGAGACAGATTGAGACAGAATGGGATAACGGTACCGTTTCTTCCCCCCTTTCCAAACCGGTCTTGATCAAACACTGCACCAGAGAATAGAGAACAGAGTTGAGACAGAATGGATAACGGTACCGTTCTCCCCCCTTTCCAAACCGGTTCTGATCACACTGCACAGAGAGCAGAGAACAGATTGGGACAGAATTGGATAACGTACCGTGTTCTCCCCCTTTCCAAACCGTTTCTGATCAACACTGCCACCAGAGAGCAGAGAACAGATTGGAACAGGAATGGAACGGTACCGTTTCTTCCCCCCTTTCCAACCGGTTTCTGATCAACGCTGCACCAGAGAACAGAGAAAAGTTACTTTTTAATGCGTCTGTTTTCAAAAATGGTTTATGTGGGTGTGTCCAGAACGGCACTCTATTCCTGTACTCCTTTTGACCGAGCCCTAGAGCCCATTAATAGGAATAGGGTGTCATTTAGGACACATCCTGTATGTGATCATGCTCTGGTGAAGTCTGCATTGGAGTGTGTCTGTTGTTTTTTTGGAAATTGCCAGGAGCAATAGGGTTGGAGTGGAGCAGGGCCAGTTCATGAAAAGATCACTGCATTCCCACGTACACATAAAACATTTCCATCTAAGAAATGGACATCTGAAAGCTGCCTAAAAAATGCTAATTTAATGCATTGGATATGATGTGGCAGATGGCAAACAAATACACTACATGACCAAAAGTATGTGGACACCTGCTCCTTCAACATCTCATTCCAAAATCATGGGTATTAATATGGAGTTGGTCCCCCCCTTGCTGCTATAACAGCCTCCTTCTTCTGGGAAGGCTTTCCACTAGATGTTGGCACATTGCTGTGGGACGTGTTTCCATTCAGTCACAATGGGAGCAGTGAGGTCAGTGAGGTCTGGCACTGATGTTGGGTGATATAGACCTGGTCGTAGTCGTCGTTCCAATTCAGCCCAAAGGTGTTCGATGGAGGTGAGGTCAGGGTTCTGTGCAGGCCAGTCAAGTTCTTCCACACTGATCTCAACAAACCATTTCTGATTGCACCTCGCTTTGCGCAAGGGGGCATTGTCATTCTGAAACAGTAAAGGGCTTTCCCCAAACGCGTTGCCACAAAGTTGGAAGCACATAATCTTCTAGAATGTTCATTGTATGCTGTAGCGTTAACATTTCCCTTCACTGGAACTAAAGTCCTAGCCCGAACCAGAAAACAGCCCCATACCATGTATTCCTCCTCACCAAACTGCTACAGTTGGCACTATGCATTGGGGCATGTAGCCTTCTCTTGGCATCTGCCAAAACCAGATTCCTCTGTCGGACTGACAGATGGTGAAGCGTGATTCATCACTCCAGAGAACGCGTTTCCGCTTGCCATTCTCTCTA
>NW_019943210.1:144001-156441 GCF_002910315.2 Salvelinus sp. IW2-2015 | reverse complement strand
CGCAGCGATACGCGGTAGCCGTTTCTTCCCCCCTTTCCAAACCGGTTCTGATCAACGCGCACCAGAGAACAGAGAAAAGTTACTTTTTAATGCGTCTGTTTCAAAAATGGATTTATGTGGTGTGTCCAGAACGGCACTCCTATTCCTGTACTCCTTTTGACCAGAGCCCTAGAGCCCATTAATAGGAATAGGGTGTCATTTAGGACACATCCTGTATTGATCATGCTCTGGTGAAGTCTGCATTGGAGTGTGTCTGTTGTTTTTTGAAATTGCCAGGAGCAATAGGGTTGGAGTTGGAGCAGGGCCAGTTCATGAAAAGATCACTGCATTCCCACGTACACATAAAACATTTCCATCTAAGAAATGGACATCTGAAGAGCTGCCTAAAAAATGCTAATTTAATGCATTGGATATGATGTGGCAGATGGCCAAACAAATTACACTACATGACCAAAAGTATGTGGACACCTGCTCCTTCAACATCTCATTCCAAAATCATGGGTATTAATATGGAGTTCGTCCCCCCCACTTGCTGCTATAACAGCCTCCTTCTTCTGGGAAGGCTTCCACTAGATGTTGGCACATTGCTGTGGGGACGTGTTTCCATTCAGTCACAATGGAGCAGTGGTGTCAGTGAGGGTCTGGCACTGATTGTGGGTGATATAGACCTGGCCGTAGTCGTCGTTCCAATTCAGCCCAAAGTGTTCGATGGAGGTGAGGTCCGGGTTCTGTGCACGGCCAGTCAGTTCTTCCACCACTGATCTCACACAAACCATTCTGTTGCCCCTCGCTTTGCGCAAGGGGGCATTGTCATTCTGAAACAGTAAAGGGCTTTCCCCAAACGTTCCACAAAGTTGGAACCATAATCTTCTAGAATGTATTGTATGCTGTAGCGTTAACATTTCCCTTCACTGGAACTAAGTCCTAGCCCCCGAACCATGAAAAACAGCCCATCCATGCTACTTCCTCCTCACCAAACCTTCAGTGGCACTATGCATTGGGCATGTAGCCTTCTCTTGCATCTGCCAAAACCAGATTCCTCTGTCGACTGACAGATGGTGAAGCGTGATTCATCACTCCAGAGAACGCGTTTCCGTGCTCCGAGTCCAATGGCGGCGAGCTTTCACACCCTCCAGTCGACACTTGGCATTGCGATTGGTGACTTAGGCTGATTGGCCATGGAACCCATTTCATGAAATTCCCGAAAAACAATTATGTATACTGACGTGGCTTCCGGAGGCTTGTTTGAAACTCGGTATGAGAGTGTGCAACCGAGGACAGGCGATTTTTCACGCATACGAGCTTTCGCACTCGGCAGTCCCTTCATGCGAGCTTGTGCGGCCCTACCACTTTGCGCCGAGGCGTTGTTGCTCCTAGACTCACTGAGCTCTTCAGTAAGGCCTTTCTGCTGACAATGTTTGTCTAGGAGATTTACGGCTGTGTGGCTCAAATTTTTAGTACACGTCTGTCCAGCAATGGGTTTGGTGGCTGAAATAGCCCAATCCACTAATTTGAAGAGGTGTCTACATACACTGTATACTGTAGCACTTCCCTTCACTAGCCTTAACAGACCGACTGAAATGTTCCGTACTGGAGGAAAACGTACCTCTAAGATACATCCGGGAATTCTCTGAATGTTTCATAGGAGATCAAAGAGGGCCACAGCTTATGACTTACTGCCACTAGAACTGTGCATCTACAGATGTTAATTTGATCACCYTGTTGGAGGAGAAAGGTTGTGKATTTTAGKGGTTAAAAAAGCTTCTGAAGTTGGTMATTTCCATTTTGAAATGTAAAACTTGATTTTCACTTTGGAAAAATGTATCAAAYCCTACATAAATATCCATTAATTATAATCAACATCATAATTCACAWTTCCTGTTGCTGCAGGATTAATTTCCTGAYGTAGCAAACTGGCTCAAATTAAGATCCTACATCTGTGCTGTACATACATATGGCCACAGGATCAGAATACAGCAAACATCCAGGTTCAAAGTAACATTCTGTGGTGTGTGGACCAGTGGCCATATTGGATGAACCATCTGGAAATTGAACATAATCTTACCGTATTCTAGAATCCTTTCTCAGTGTTCTACACTACATGAACATTCCTTTGAGACACAACCCCATTGGGTGGCCGGTGGGAAAACCATTCTGGAGAAGAATCCCATTCTTCTTTTCATTCTAATTCTGTACATGTGATGCCAGCCAAACATTGGCAAATGCCTTATAGTATGTATTCCTGTCYGTCTCCGGCCATCTCTAGTTTCCTGCTTGGAATAACACATTGCAACCTATTCCCTACAGATGTAGTATCTTAATTTGAGCTAGTTTGCTACAGCCGGAAAAAAAGTATCCTGCAGCAACAGGAAATGTGAATTATGTTGAATATAATTCATGCAACTTTTTACAGGGGTTGATACATTTTTCATTAGGGCAAATCAAGTCTGAAATTTCAAAGTGGAAATTACAAATGTTTATGAAGGTCCTATATCTCTGTACCTAGTGCACTACTCTTGRCCATGGCTCTGGATAGGGTGCCATTTGAGACACAGAGATGAAGCTAATGGTAAACTGTCTCATCATCATCTTTACGGAGATGAAAGTAGATCCACTGTAGTGCCCTTCTTCCTTCTAAGATAGACACTCATCACGGTGAAAACCATGGCCATCGTGCTCTGATGAGGACCCTTCAACGGAGCAATTCAGTCTCTTACTAACAGGATGTGTTTCGCTTTTCTCATCCTTTTGTGCTATTTCTTTTAGTCTCTGTCTGTCTGTCTGTCTGTCTGTCTGTCTGTCTGTCTGTCTGTCTGTCTGTCTGTCTGTCTGTCTGTCTGTCTGTCTGTCTGTCTGTCTGTCTGTCTGTCTGTCTGTCTGTCGTCTGTCTGTCTTCTGTCTGTCTGTCTGTCGTCTGTCTGCTGTCTGTCTGTCTTCTGCTCTCGCCTAAACTGTGAAATGCTTACTACGGGTCCTTCCCAACAATGCAGAGAATATATATAATATATTTTTTTGAATAATACAAGATTATAACACAAGCAATAAATACAATGAGTTACAATAAGTTGGCTAATACACAGGGTATCAGTACCGAGTCAATGTGCAGGGGTATGAGTAATTGAGGTCGATATGTAATATAGGTAGGGATAAAGTGACTAGGCAACAGGATAGATAATAGACAGCAGCAGCAGAGTATGTGATCCAAGAGTTAGTGCAAAAAGGGTACATTCAGATGTTAAATAGTTAACTAATATCTACCATGACTGACTATTTACCAGCTCAATGTCCTGGGGCTAGAAGCTATTCAGGATCCTTTGGCTTCCAAACTTGGTGCATCGTACAGCTTACAGTGGTGGTAGCAGAGAGAACAGTCTATGACTTGGGTGGCCGGAGTCTTTGACAATTTTTATTGTCTTCCTCTGACACCGCCTGGTATAGATGTCCTGGATGGCAGGGAGCTTTGCGCTCGGAGAGCTGGGCAATCACACTAACCTCTTGTAGTGCCTTGCGGTCAGATGCCAATTAGTGTCCATACCAGGTGGTGATGCAGCCAGTTAAGATGCTCTCAATGGGTGCGCTGTACAACTTTTTGAGAATCCAAGAAGCCCCATGACAATATGTTGTGCCTCCTGAAGGGGAAGAGGTGCTGTTTGTGCGCCTCTTCACACCTGGAGTTTGTTGTATTTGGACAATGATATTTCCTTGTGATATGGACACCGGAAACTTGAAGCTGTCACCTGCTCCACTACAGCCCCATCGATGTGGGATGGGGGTGTGCTCGGCCTTCCATTTCTTGAAGTCCATGATCAGTTCCTTTGTCTTGCTGACGTTGAAGAAGGGTTTTTGTAATAGAGATCGCGTCATCTGTGGATCTGTTGGGGGCAGTATGCGAATTGGAGTGGGTCCAAGGTGTCTGGGATGATATGTTGATGTGAGTCATGACCTAGCCTTTCATGGCTACAGAATTTCATGATACAGATGTTGTGCTATGGGGCGATAGTCATTAAGACAGATTACCTTGTACCTTGGGTTACTTGGGTCTTGGTTACCTTGGAGTTCTTAGCACATGGACTATGGTGGTCAGCTTGAAACATGTAGCTTTTACAGACTGGCCAGGGAGAGGTTGAAAGTGTCAGTGAAGACACTTTCTAGCTGGTCAGGCGTGTGCTCTGAGTATGCATACTGGTAATCATCTGGCCCTGCGGCCTTGAGATGTTGACCTGTTTAAAGTGCTTACTTACATCGGCTATGGAGAGAGTGCTCACACAGATGTCCGGAACAGCTGGTGCTCTCATGCATGGTTCAGTGTTGCTTGCGTCGAAGCAAGCATAGAAGGTATATGCGATGAAGTCGGAAGTTTACATACACTTAGGCCAAATCATTTAAACGACCTTTTTCACAATTCATGACATTAATGCTAGTAAAATTCCCTGTCTTAGGTCAGATAGGATCACCACTTTATTTTAAGAATGTGAAATGTCAGAATAATGTATAGAGAATTATTTAATTCAGCTTTTATTTATTTCATCACATTCCAGTGGGTCAGACGTTTACATACACTCAATTAGTATTGTGTAGCATTGCCTTGAATTGTTTAACTTGGGTCAAACGTTTTGGGTAGCCTTCCAAAAGCTTCCCACAATAAGTTGGGTGAGTTTTGGCCCATTCCTCCTGACAGAGCTGGTGTAACTGAGTCAGGTTTGTAGGCCTCCTTGCTCGCACACGCTTTTTCAGTTCTGCCCACACATTTTCTATAGGATTGAGGTCAGGGCTTTGTGATGGCCACTCCAATACCTTGACTTTGTTGTCCTTAAGCCATTTTGCCACAACTTTGGAAGTATGCTGGGGTCTTGTCCATTTGGAAGACCCATTTGTGACAAGCTTTAACTTCCTGCCTGAATGTCTTGAGATGTTGCTTCAATATATCCACATAATTTTGCTTCTCATGATACCATCTATTTTGTGAAGTGCACACAGTCCTTCCTGCAGCTAAGCCCCCACACCATGATGCTGCCACCCCGGGCTTTACAGTGGGATGGTGTTCTTCTGGCTTGCATGCCTCCCCCTTTTTCCTCCAAAATAACAATTGTTATTATGGCCAAACAGTTATATTTTTTGTTTCATCAGACCAGAGAACATTCCTCCAAAAAGTACAATCTTTGTCCCCATGTGCCGTTGCAAATCGTAGTCTGGATTTTTATGGAGGTTTTGGAGCAGTGGCTTCTCCTTGCTGAGCGCCTTTCAGGTTATGTCGATTAAGAACTCGTTTTTATTGCTCCCAAGGATAAACAGACTTTTTAAAAATAAAATATTTCACCTTTATTTAACCAGGTAGGAAGTTGAGAACACGTCTCATTTACAATTGCGACCTGGCCAAGATAAAGCATAGCAGTTCGACACATACAACAACACAGAGTTACACATGGAGTAAAACAAACATACAGTCAATAATACAGTAGAAAAATACGTCTATATACAATGTGAGCAAGTAGGTGAGATGAGGGAGGTAAGGCAAAAAAAAAAAGGCCATGGTGGCGAAGTAAATACAATATAGCAAGAAAACACTGGATGGTTGATTTGCAGTGGAAGAATGTGCAAAGTAGAAATAGTAAATAATGGGTGCAAAGGAGCAAAATAAATAAATACAGTAGGGGAAGAGGTAGTTGTTTGGGCTTAAATTATAGATGGGCTATGTACAGGTGCAGTAATCTATGAGCTGCTCTGACAGCTGGTGCTCAAAGCTAGTGAGGGAGTAAGTGTTTCCAGTTTCAGAGATTTTGTAGTTCGTTCCAGTCATTGGCAGCAGAGACTGGAAGGAGAGGCGGCCAAAGGAAGAATTGGTTTTGGGGGGACCAGAGAGATATACCTGCTGGAGCGCGTGCTACAGGTGGGGTGCTGCTATGGTGACCAGCGAGCTGAGATAAGGGGGGACTTTACCTAGCAGGGTCTTGTAGATGACCTGGCCAGTGGGTTTGGCGACGAGTATGAAGCGATGGCCAGCAACGAGAGTGTACAGGTCGCAGTGGTGGGTAGTATATGGGGTTTGGTGACAAATGGAGGGCAATGTGATAGATTGCATCTCAATTTATTGAGTAGGGTATGTGAGGCTATTTTGTGTAAATGACATCACCGAAGTCGAGGATTGGTAGGAGGTCAGTTTTACAAGGGTATGTTTGGCAGCATGAGTGAAGGATGCTTGTTGCGGAATAGGAGGCCAAATCTAGATTTAACTTGGATTGGAGATGTTTGATGTGAGTCTGGAAGGAGAGTTTACAGTCTAACCGGACACCTAGGTATTTGTAATTGTCCACATATTCTAAGTAGAGCCGTCCAGAGTAGTGATGTTGGACAGGCGGGTAGGTGCAGGCAGCGATCGGTTGAAGAGCATGCATTTAGTTTTACTTGTATTTAAAGCAATTGGAGGCCACGGAAGGAGAGTTGTATGGCATTGAAGCCTCGCCTGGAGGGTTGTTAACACAGTGTCCAAGAAGGGCCAGAAGTATACAGAATGGTGTCGTCTGCGTAGAGGTGGATCAGAGACTCACCAGCAGCAAAGAGCGACATCATTGATGTATACAGAGAAGAGAGTCGGTCCAATAATTGAACCCGTGTGCACCCCATAGAGACTGCCAGAGGCCCGGACACAGACCCTCCAATTTGACCACACTGAACTCTATCAGAGAAGTAGTTGGTGAACCGGAGAGGCAATCATTTGAGAAACCAAGGCTGTCGAGTCTGCCGATGAGGATGTGGTGATTGACAGAGTCGAAAGCCTTGGCCAGGTCAATGAATACGGCTGCACAGTATTGTTTCTTATCGATGGCGGTTAAGATATCGTTTAGGACCTTGAGCGTGGCTGAGGTGCACCCATGACCAGCTCTGAACACAGATTGCATAGCGGAGAAGGTATGGTGGGATTCGAAATGGTCGGTAATCTGTTTGTTGACATGGCTTTCGAAGACCTTTGAAAGGCAGGGTAGGATAATATAGGTCTGTAGCAGTTTGGGTCAAGAGTGTCCCCCTTTTGAAGAGCGGGATGACCGCAGCTGCTTTCCAATATTGCGGTGAAGGTCTACAATTTTTTTCTGACGTCTCTGATTTCTTTWGATTTTCCCATGATGTCAAACAAAGAGGCACTGAGTTTGAAGGTAGTCCTTGAAATACATCCACAGGTACACCTCCAATTGACTCAAATTATGTCAATTAGCCTATCAGAAGCTTCTAAAGCCATGACATAATTTTCTGGAATTTTCCAAGCTGTTTAAAAGCACAGTCAAYTTAGTGAATGTAAACTTCTGACCCACTGGAATTGTGATACAGTGAATTATAAGTGAAATAAYCTGTCTGTAAACAATTATTGGAAAAATGACTTGTGTCATGCACAAAGTAGATGTCCTAATCGACTTGCCAAAAATATAGTTTGTTAACAAGAAATTTGTGGAGTGGTTGAAAAACGAGTTTTAATGACTCCAACCTAAGTGTATGTAAACTTTCAACTTCAACTGTAGGCTTGTGTCACTGAACAGCTCACAGCTGAGTTTCTCTTTATAATCCATGATAGTTTGCAAGCCCTTCCACATCCGACGAGCCAGAGTAGTAGTAGTAGGAGCTTGTGTGGCCTACCACTTAGCGGCTGAGCCGTTTTTGCTCCTAGACGTTTGCACTTCACAGTAACAGCACTGGGGCAGTTCTAGCAGGGCAGACTTTGACAAACTGACTTGTGACAAGTTGAAAAATAATAGGAATAATATTGATGATGTCACAAATGTATCACTTGCACAGCTCTTCAAAAACATTTTAATAATTTATTACATTTGAATCACAAGYCCAGAAAACTGAGAAAAATAGTATTCTGTCTCTCAAAAAACKGTGAATTAGATCCTTAATTGACCCCGGTTTTATCCATCCCCCTAACATCCCTCCTTCACCTAGGTGAAATAGAGTAGAGTATGTCAGGACAACAAGGGGTCTTGAGCCGGTCGTTGATCTACAAACGTGTGGGTAGGAACCCGACAGCGCTGTCTAGACTGTATGCAGAGAGAGAGAATCCCTGCCTAAACTGAGAATATTAATGGTAATCCATGGACTGAATYCGTGACAGACGGATTGACAAATTCAACAACCTGCTTACATTGCCTTCGGGAAGTATTGAGACCCTTTGACTTTTTCCACATKTTCTTATGTTACAGCCTTATTCGAAAAATGATTAAATAAAACAATTTCCTCAGCAATCTAAACACAATACCCCATAAAGACAGGTTTTAGAAGAAAAAAAATTATACAAATTAGAAAACCCTTTTTTTACATTTATTTAGACCCTTTGCTATGAGACTCTAAATTGAGCTCAGGTGCATCCTGTTTCCATTGATCATCATTGAGATGTTTCTACAACTTGACTGGAGAAACTTGGTTCCACCAAGTTTGGAACCACCAAGACTCTTCCTAGAGCTGGCCACCCGGCCAAACTGAGCAATCGGGGGAGAAGGACCTTGGTCAGGGAGGTGACCAAGAACCCGATGATCACGCTGACAGAGCTCTAGAGTTCCTCTGTGGAGATGGGAGAACCTTCCAGATGGACAACCATCTCTGTAGCACTCCACCAATCAGGTCTTTATGGTAGAGTGGCCAGACGGAAGCCAATAAAAGGCACATGACAGCCCGCTTGGAGTTTACCAAAAGGCACCTAAAGACTCTCAGACCATGAAAACACTGAAAACACAAGATTCTCTGTCTGATGAAACCAAGATTGAACTCTTTGGAGGCAGGGACTGGGGACTAGTCAGGATCGAGGGAAAGATGAACGAAGCAAGTACAGAGAGATCCTTGATGAAAATCTGCTCCAGAGCACTCAGGACCTCAGACTGGGGTGAAGGTTCACCTTCCAACAGGACAACGACCCTAAGCTCACAGCCAAGACAATGTAGGAGGGGCTTCAGGAAACGTCTCTGAATGTCCTTGAGCGGCCCAGCCAGAGCCCGGACTTGAACCGATCAAACATCTCTGGAGAGACCTGAAAATAGCTGTGCAGCAACGCTCCCATCCAACCTGACCGAGCTTGAGAGGATCTGCAGAGAAGAATGGGAGAAACTCCCCAAATACAGGTGTGCCAATCTTGTAGCGTCATACCCAAGAAGACTTGAGGCTGCAATCGCTGCCAAAAGATGTTTCAACAAAGTACTGAGCAAAGTTCAGTGTGTGTGTGACAGAGAGATACAGTCAGTCAGTGTGTGTGAGAGAGATACAGTCAGTCAGTGTGTGTGAGAGAGAGATACAGTCAGTCAGTGTGTGTGAGAGAGAGATATACAGTCAGTCAGTGTGTGTCTGTGAGAGAGATACAGTCAGTCAGTGTGTGAGAGAGAGATACAGTCAGTCAGTGTGTGTGAGAGAGAGAGATACAGTCAGTGTGTGTGTGAGAGAGAGATACAGTCAGTGTGTGTGTGAGAGAGAGATACAGTCAGTCAGTGTGTGTGAGAGATACAGTCAGTGTGTGTGTGTGAGAGAGAGAGAGATACAGTCAGTCAGTGTGTGTGTGAAAGATACGTCAGTGTGTGTGTGTGAGAGAGAAGATACAGTCAGTCAGTGTGTGTGTGAGAGAGAGAGAGAGAGAGAGATACAGTCAGTCAGTGTGTGTGTGAGAGAGAGAGAGAGAGATACAGTCAGTCAGTGTGTGTGAGAATATACAGTCAGTGTGTGTGAGAGAGAGAGAGAGATACAGTCAGTCAGTGTGTGTGAGATATACAGTCAGTCAGTGTGTGTGAGATATACAGTCAGTCAGTGTGTTGTGTGTGAGAGAGAGATACAGTCAGTCAGTGTGGTGTGAGAGATACAGTCAGTGTGTGTGTGTGAGAGAGAGAGAGATACAGTCAGTCAGTGTGTTGTGAAAGATACAGTCAGTGTGTGTGTGTGAGAGAGAGAGAGATCAGTCAGTCAGTGTGTGTGTGAGGAGAGAGAGAGAAGAGAGATACAGTCAGTCAGTGTGTGTGATGAGAGAGAGAGAGAGAGATACGTCAGTCAGTGTGTGGTGAGAATATACAGTCAGTGTGTGTGATGAGAGAGAGAGAGATACAGTCAGTCAGTGTGTGTGAGATATACAGTCAGTCAGTGTGTGTGAGATATACAGTCAGTCAGTGTGGTGTGTGTGTGAGAGAGAGATACAGTCGGTCAGGTGTGGTGTGAGAGAGAGAGAGTAATAACTATTACCTGATTGAGCTAATCATGTAAATGTAATTAACTAGAAAGTCGGGAAACACGAAATAATATTTATAGAGCTGTTAACTTCCGAATAAACTCTTAAAGACCTAATAATATTTTACATCAATAGCAGTCAATATTAATCGTCACCTTATTTCAGTCTCATCTGAAAGTTGTAAATTCTTGGTTATCTTCACGAACCCTGGCTAACAAGTTGAATCAGCAATACAAAATTGGTTTAATTATTTATTTACTAAATACCTAACTAATCACACAGAATCACATATAACAGAATGAATCATACCTTGATTACAAATTACGTCATAAAGGAAAACGTCCCTAGCGGACGGAACAGATGACAGCTGGTTACACAAAGAAAAGGGCTGGGTTTGAGTGAAAGAGCGGGAAGACTGAGAACAAAGGGCGAAGCTGTGCTATCATAAATACAGTATCTTATGCATTCTAAATTACCGCCCATTTGGAAAAGGAAAATGCAATGAATATTTTCTCTGAGCTGCGCTTCGTAGGTGGTGGTAGATGGAAGGCCGTCTTGCCCAACGAGTCCTTTGTCCTTTGAAGAATGTCTCTGCAGGTCAATTGGGTACGTTGTTTGTAACGTCGTTGTGTGGTAGACGGGATACTCTGTCTGTCCTATCCTAATATACGTTTGCAGCTGCTGTTGCTAACTCAACGTCTAGGAGGTATCACTTCTATAGTGAATAAGAGTTCAAGTTCATACCATTCGCAACCAAAGCTCACGCTGATGTTGGCTTAGTTCTGTAGTTGACATGTTAGTCCATTTTAACGCAGAGGCTGCAGACCTCACATACTTGGAACAGGAGGTTACATTTTCGTCAATGGCTTATATAGTGGAGGGAGAAAAGGGGTGTGTTTCATAATTTACAACCTATGTCTCTTCACGTGGGCGGGGCCACTGAGTCGGGCCTACTTCACTCATGAAAACCCAATTCTCACATTTTAGAAGCTAAAATCACATTTCATCCCATCATGAATAATTTCATATTCAAACATTGAATTGAACAACAATTCCATGTGAATCCGATAACTCTGATGTGTAGACTTTCCACTGTAGAGTTTATGTCATTCTATCATGATGAGAATGTGCCAGCTGACAACCGAACTGACAAATATACCTTAACTACCACCGCATATGTTCAATGTCGGATTACCAGAAATAGTTCATTTCCCCCCACCTTTCTGATGTTCCCAGAATCTCAATATTAACAAAGGGGTTTTCAAATTTCACATCAGTAGGGTAGAGAGGGAAAAGGGGAGAAGAGGTATTTATGACTGTTATAAACCCCAGGCCAACGTCATGACAGTAGTCAGTCAGTTTGTGTGAGAGAGAGAGAGTATACAGTCAGTCAGTGTGTTGTGTGAGAGAGAGTGATACAGTTAGTCAGTATGTGTGTGTGTGTGAGAGAGAGAGAGGGACAGTCAGTCAGTGTGTGTGAGAGAGAAAGAGAGATATACAGTCAGTCAGTGTGTGTGGAGAGAGAGAGATATACAGTCAGTAGTGTGTGTTGAGAGAGAGAGAGATATACAGTCAGTCAGTTGTGTGTGTGTGTGTGTGAGAGAGAGAGAGAGAGAGTCCCTGTTCTCTGGACTACCAACCCAGTGCTCTGCACTATGGCCAACCCTAACCAATCCCACTGGTTCCCCAGCCACCACAATATTTCCTAGAGCCTCAGTGAGTACATCCAATACACTGCAGTGCAAGGGACAAACAAATGTCTCATAGACAGACCAAATATCTGTTAAAATAAACTATGGGATGATGCACCAGAGTGTAGGTATGTCCTTACTTCCTACTCTACATACTGTCTATCATGATCACATTAACTACAGTATAGCTCTGGTCTTACCTCTCTCTACTGTCTATCATGATCACATTACCACATTAGGGTTATGATCTTACCTCCACCTCTACTGTCTATCATGATCACATTACTACAGTATAGCTCTGGTCTTACCTCCACCTCTACTGTCTATCATGATCACATTACCTACAGTATAGTGGTCTTACCTCCATCTCTACTGTCTATCATGATCACATTAACTACAGTATAGCTCTGGTCTTACCTCCACCTCTACTGTCTATCATGATCACATTAACTACGGTATAGCTCTGTCTTACCTCCACCTCTACTGTCTATTATGATCACATTAACTACAGTATAGCTCTGGTCTTACTCCACCTCTAGTTCGTATTATGATCTCTCGTCTTT
>NW_019943210.1:101498-142769 GCF_002910315.2 Salvelinus sp. IW2-2015 | reverse complement strand
AACCCCAGGGCCAACGTCATGACAGTTAGTCAGTCAGTGTGTGTGTGAGAGGAGAGAGTGATACAGTTAGTCAGTGTGAGAGAGAGAGAGAGAGAGAGAGAGAGAGAGAGAGAGAGAGAGAGAGAGAGAGAGAGAGGAGAGAGAGAGAGAGAGAGAGAGAGAGAGAGAGAGAGAGAGAGAGAGAGAGAGAGAGAGAGAGAGAGAGAGAGAGAGAGAGAAGAGAGAGAGAGAGAGAGAGAGAGAGAGAGAGAGGAGAGAGAGAGACAGTCAGTCAGTTCAGTCAGTCAGTCAGTCAGTCAGTCAGTCAGTCAGTCAGTCATGTGTGAGAGAGTGATACAGTAGTTTAGTCTGTGTGTGTGTGAGAGAGAGTGATACAGTTAGTCAGTCTGTGTGTGTGTGAGGAGAGAGAGAGGGACAGTCAGTCAGTCTGTGTGTGTGTGAGAGAGAGAGAGGACAGTCAGTCAGTCTGTGTGTGTGTGTGAGAGAGAGAGAGGACAGTCAGTCAGTGTGTGTGAGAGAGAGAGAGAGAGAGAGGACAGTCAGTCAGTGTGTGTGTGAGAGAGAGAGAGAGGACAGTCAGTCAGTGTGTGTGTGAGAGAGAGAGAGAGAGAGAGAGAGAGAGAGAGAGAGAGAGAGAGTCCCTGTTCTCTGGACTACCAACCCAGTGCTCTGCACTATGGCCAACCCTAACCAATCCCACTGGTTCCCCAGCCACCACAATATTTCCTAGAGCCTCAGTGAGTACACCAAAAACACTGCAGGTGCAAGGGACAAACAAATGTCTCATAGACAGACCAAATATCTGTTAAAATAAACTATGGATGATGCACCAGAGTGTAGGTATGTCCTTACTTCCTACTCTACATACTGTCTATCATGATCACATTACTACAGTATAGCTCTGGTCTTACCTCCTCCTCTACTGTCTATCATGATCACATTAACTACAGTAGGGTTATGGTCTTACCTCCTCCTCTACTGTCTATCATGATCACATTAACTACAGTATAGCTCTGGTCTTACCTCCACCTCTACTGTCTATCATGATCACATTAACTACAGTAGGGTTATGGTCTTACCTCCTCCTCTACTGTCTATCATGATCACATTAACTACAGTATTAGCTCTGGTCTTACCTCCACCTCTACTGTCTATCATGATCACATTAACTACAGTAGGGTTATGGTCTTACCTCCTCCTCTACTGTCTATCATGATCACATTACCTACAGTATAGCTCTGGTCTTACCTCCTTCTCTACTGTCTATCATGATCACATTAACTACAGTAGGGTTATGGTCTTACCTCATACTCTACATACTCCTCCTCCTCCACCTCATAGGAGACAGTCTGTATCTTAACGTTGTCTCCGTCCTCTAGCAGCTTGGCCTGAGGGTCCTCTGTGCTTCCGGGGGTCTCCACTGCTACAGACGCCTCCCTCTCCTTCTCCTTCTTCTCTGTGAAGGTAGTCTCGCAGCACTCGCTCTTATAATCCTTGGCCTTGACGCCGCCGTCTCCTCCCCCTTCCTCCTTGTACAGGATGAAGTTAGGCCTGTAGAAGGCCTCGACGGCCAGATGGAGGGAGGTGGCGTCCAGGAGTTGTTGAGCTTTCATTTTGCCGTTGCTGTTGTTTTGTCCCACGTGGGCCACCGCACCGCTGTTAGTGTTACCTCCTCCACCTCCTCCTCCGTTCCCGCCGGTTACGAAGTAGTTGATAATATTCTCCTGGTACTGGTTGTTAGGGAAGTCGCCGCCGTAACCGTTGACGACGTGCTTGCTGTTCTTGTCCAAGAGCGGGTTCTGGAGCTCGCTCAGGCTTTCCATGGCAACGAGGTGTCAGGGGGTCAGTGGGAGTGGCTTAACAGGACCTCACGGAAGGAGAGAGGGATGGAGGGAGGGAGGGAGAAGAGAGGGAGGTGACAGCTACTGATGTTGCTCAACGGGAAGAGAGCTGCAGAGAGGAGAGGATAAGAGAGAGAATGGGGAGGAGAGGAGAGGATAAGAGAGAGAGTGGGGAGGAGACGAGAGTTAGTAAACAGTTTGATCAGGGTTTTTTTTTAGTCTCAGTGAAACTGGTGTAAACACATACTTGGCTAGAGAGAGACAACACTGCATTTTAACACTTTCACAAGAATATATTCAAAATGTTAGACATCTATCCAACATCCACCACGAGTTCTCCCAACACGTTGTACTCCGTTTTCATTACAGGTTGCCTGCTCTCCTCTCCCACAGCTGCAAACCTCACAACACCTGTCAAGTGTCTCGCTATTCACACACTTCAATCTGCCTCCCTGCTCAACAAACATGAACAAACCTACAGAAGTGTGCAGAAGCACACACACACACACTCACTCACTCTCACACTCATACACACAATCCCATAAAGCCCAACTTTTGTAACCTGCTTCATAATAACAGAGGCATCGTAGTTAAATACTAGAGCAAGATGTGTGTGTGTGTGTGTGTGTGTGTGTGTGTGTGTGTGTGTGTGTGTGGATGTGTGTGTGTGCTGTGTGTGTGTGTGTGTGTGTGTGTGTGTGTATATGTATGGTGTGTGTGTGTGAGTATATGTGTATACAGCGTGCCTGGTCAAAAGTTTTGCGAATTAACAAATATTAATTTCCACAAAGTTTGCTGCTTCAGTGTCTTTAGATATTTTTTATCAGATGTTACTATGGAATACTGAAGTATAATTACAAGCATTTCATAAGTGTCAAAGGCTTTTATGTGACAATTACATGAAGTTGATGCAAAGAGAGTCAATATTTGCAATGTTGACACTTCTTTTTCAAGACCTCTGCAATCCACCTGGCATGCTGTCAATTAACTTCTGGGCCACATCCTGACTGATGGCAGCCCATTCTTGCATAATCAATGCTTGGAGTTTGTCAGAATTTGTGGGTTTTGTTTGTCCACCCACCTCTTGAGGATTGACCCAAGTTCTTAATGGGATTAAGGTTTCCTGGCCATGACCGCCAAAAAATGCCAAGGGGGTGAATTCTTTCGCAAGCCACTGTAATGTGTGTTGATGTGTGTTGTGTGTGTGTGTTGTGGTAATATGTGTTGTGTGTATAAGTGTATATGTGTGTGTGTGTATATATATATATAAAGTGTGTGTCTGTTGTGGATAAGTGTATATGTGTGTGTGTGTATATATGTGTTATATTGTGTGTTGTGAGTGAGTGAGTGAGTGAGTGAGTGAGTAGTGAGTGAGTGAGTGAGTGAGTGAGTGAGTGAGTGAGTGAGTGAGAGAGTGTGTGTTGTGGCACCTCCCTCCCGCACAGATGTCGATGCTCTCATCCTTGAGGCTTGTTTGGATGAATGAATGGAGTGATGGATGAACGGTGAATGGATGGTGAATTGGATGGTGAAATGGAACGGGTAATGGAGGTGGTGAATGGATGGTGAATGAGATGGTGAATGAGGTGAATGAATGGTGACTGGTGAATGTGATGTGAATGGATGGTGAATGGATGGTGAATGGATGGTGAATGGATGGTAGAATGGAAGGGTTAATGGATGGTGTGGAAGGTGAATGGATGGTGAATGGACGGTGAATGGACGGTGAATGGAGCGGTGAATGGAGGTGAATGACGGTGAATGAACGGGAATGGGACGGGTGAATGGACGTGATGGACGGTGAATGGACGGTGAATGGACGTGAATGGACGGTGAATATGGATGGTGAATGGATGTGAGATGGATGGTGAATGGATGGTGATGGATGGTGAATGGACGGTGAATGGATGGGTGATGGACGTGAATTGGACGGTGAATGGATGGTTAATGGACGGTGAATGGACGGGTGATGGACGGTGAATGGACGGGTGTGAATGAGATGGTGAATGGACGCCGTGAATGGACGGTGAATGGACGGTGAATGGACGGATTAATGGATGGTTGAATGACGGGATTAAATGGTGGTGAATGGAAGGTGATAAGTGATGGTGAATGGACGGTTAATGGATGTGAATGGATGGTGAAGTGGATGGTGAATGGATGGTGAATGGATGGTGAATGGATGGTGAAGGATGGGAATGGGGACGGTGAATGGACGGTGAATGACGGTGAATGGACGGTGAATGGACGGTGAATGGACGGTTGAATGTACGGTGAATGGATGGTGAATGGATGGTGAATGGAGCGGTGAATGGACGGTGAATGGACGGTGAATGGAGGGTGAGTGGATGTGAATGGAGTGGTATGGAGGTAATGGATGGTGAATGGATGGTGAATGGTGGTGAATGGATGTTTGAATGGTGGGTTATGGATGGTGATGGATGGGGAATGGACGGTGGAGTGGATGGTGAATGGATGTGATGATGGTAATGGATGGTGAATGGATGGTGATGGATGGGTTAATGGAGCGGTGAATGATGGTGAATGGATGGTGAATGGACGGTGAATGACGGTGAAATGGGAACGGTGAATGACGGTGAATGACGGTGAATGGACGGCGTTAATGGAGGGAATGGATGGTGAATGGACGGTGAATGGATGGTGAATGGATGGTGAATGGATGGTTAATGGACGGTGAATGATGGTGAATGGATGTGTACATGGAGGGTGAATGATGTTGGATGGTGAATGGATGGTAATGAGGGAGACGGTGATGGATGGTGAATGGACGGTGAATGGATGGGTTAATGGATGGTGAATGGATGGATGCTATCACTCACTGATGCTATCATTCACTTGACGTACCAGTACACCCCTGGACAACACGCTAGTCTATCGCAGGGCCATACCCCCAATCTATCTCCTTAAAGGTGCCCACTAGAGGGCAATGCCACCCCTATTTATAGGTAATTCCTACCCTAGAGCAGAAATGCCTGTTTAAGTTCCACCTCCGAAGAATGACTGTCATGATATGGGGGAACTTGGGGAAGGTTAGTGTTAGGACATAGTCAAACACACTATCCATGAAACACTTCCACACTCCGTCCCCCAGGCGGCAGCAGGTGCTAGGTCTAGGTGATGAGCCTGGTAGATAAGCACATTACGGTGCTGCCAATTAGGGTTATCGTCAGTTGTTGTTGCGGCTTGCGAGTCGTGAGGCTGCTGATTGGTTTGGTGGCCACGAGACCTTTCGTTTGTTTTTGTATCTTTAGTTTAGGCATGCCTGTTCGTTGTTTTCCTTTTTGTATCTATTTGTTTCCGTCACCATCTGAACAGATTTATCCTCTTGGTTTCCCAAAGGAGTCAAGACAGAGCTGTCCCTGGACCTAAGGTAAGGTTGCTGTCTCCCTGCACACTTTCATTCAGGTTACCGACCAGTTAACTAGGCCTAAGACCGCTAGACTTAGCAAGTGCAACAATATTAGCAGACTAGTTAAAACGGTTTCTTAACGATGATGCAGGCTACTTAAACATATTCACGAATTGGGGGTGGGAAAGATCGTCATGGTGCTTTCCAAATGGAGAGGAGGAACATCAATAAAATAGGGGAACTGACAGCTGTCAGCGTAGCTAGCTAACCTTAGCTAGCATTCATGCTAACCTTATCTATCTTTCATGCTAACCTTATCTAGTTTTCATGCTAACCTTATCTATCTTTCATGCTAACCTTATCTATCTTTCATGCTAACCTTATCTAGCTTTCATGCTAACCTTATCTAGCTTTCATGCTAACCTTATCTAGCTTTCATGCTAACCTTATGTAGCTTTCATGCTAACCATATCTAGCTAGCTAATGTTTTCTGTTGTTGCTGGTTTTTCTTTAACTACACCATATTCATAAGCCAGTTGGCTCTGTGGCTGGTTCTGGTGCTGGTTATGGTTCTGGAGGTGGAATTGGATCTGGGTCTGGAGCTGGAATTGGATCGGGTGCTGGTTCTGGAGCTGGAGTTGGATCTGGTTCTGGTGCTGGTTCTGGAGCTGGAATTGTTTCTGGTGCTGGAATTGGATCTGGTGCTGGTTCTGGAGCTGGAATTGGTTCTGGAGCTGGTTCTGGAGCTGGAATTGGTTCTGGAGCTGGTTCTGGAGCTGGAATTGATTCTGGAGCTGGTTCTGGAGCTGGAATTGGATCTGGTTCTGGAGCTGGAATTGGTTCTGGTTCTGGAGCTGGATTTGTCATAAGCATTTAGTGAAATCTTCGCCTCAGACGAAAACCAGTAAACTTTGACTGCGCCATCTATTGTTACATCCAAAGTTTTGGCATCTTCCATAAAACACATGCATTTCTCTACATCGTAATGGACACAGGGCAACCTTTGGTAGGTAGGCTGCTGGCAGGCTTTGGCTGCGGGAGAGCAAAGCCAAGTCAACCCGTGCTCATGGTTCTTACAAGGGAAGTGAAATGATAGGCTTCAATGACTTTAACAACAACCTGAGAGCATCAGTCATGAAACACCAATACAAATGTAACAAGAGCACAACAAAATACACTGAACAACAAAATAAACACAACACGTAACAATTTCAAAGATAGTGGCGGATGAATGGCACGACAATGGACCACATGATCTTGTCACGGCATCTCTGTGCATTCAAATTGCCATCGATAAAATGCAATTCTGTTCATTGTCCGTAGCTTATGCCTACCCATACCATAACCTCACCGCCACCGTGGGGCACTCTGTTTACAACGTTGACATCAGCAAACCGCTCGCCAACACAACACCATCTGCCCGGTACAGTTGAAACTGGGATTCATCCATGAAGAGCACACTTCTCCAGCGTACCAGTTGCCATCGAAGGTGAGCATTTGCCCACGGAAGTCGGTTACGACGCCAAACTGCGATACACCATCCCATCCGGGATTATCATTTGTTTTTCAACAGGACAATGACCCAACACACCTCCAGGCTGTGTAACGGCTATTTGACCAAGAAGGAGAGTGATGGAGTGCTGCATCAGTTTACCTGGCCTCCACAATCACCCGACCTCAACCTAATTAAGATGGTTTGGGATGAGTTGGACGGCAGAGTGAAGGAAAAGCAGTCAACAAGTGCTCAGCATATGTGGGAACTCTTTAAAGACTGTTGGAAAAGCATTCCAGGTGAAGCTGGTTTAGAGAATGCCAAGAGTGTGCAAAGCTGTCATCAAGGGAAATGGTGGCTACTTTGAAGAATTGCAAATATKAAATATATTTTGATGTGTTTAACACTATTTTGGTTACTACATGATTCCATATGTGTTATTTCATAGTTTTTATGTCTTCACTATTATTCCACAATGTAGAAAATAGTAAAAATAAAGAAAAACCTTTGAATGAGTAGTTGTGTGTCCAAACTTTTGACTGGTCCTGTATTTTTGTTCAGTATAGATAAACCGGTTCCTTGAATTTTATATCACGTGAGCCTGTTCATTACAGGATAGACACTTGTGGTTTAGCTGCACCAATCAAAGCAGTGAAGCAAGACTTTAGTGGTTAAAACCATTAATCTTTCGGTGACGGTGGGAGCAGGGTTGCAAAATGTAATCATACCACGCAAATATACCATTTATAAAATGGTCAGATGTTACTTTTTTTATACAGACTAGCTCAAAAATAAGTGAACATTTACAAATGACCCAATGGATAGTTAATTTTCTGGTAAAAATGTGGAGGTGCAAAGACATACACCTTGTATTTTAATTTGCTCCGTGGTGTAAACTACAGCGAAAAGCTATTAGGTTCAGCTCAGTCATGGATGGTGAAGAGGAAAGACTTTGCAGGTGTTTCTGATTATTAAACAATGCCTTGCTGGTGGGTGGTAACATTAAAATAACACCCAACCCTGAAAAGAAACATAGACTGAAAAATATTAGCACGTCATATCGTAGGGGAAACACATGGCATTGACACAGAAAAAGTCTGTAGTCCCCACTTCAGATTTCCCACTTACAGTATATCCTACTTTGGCTAAAATTCCGACTTGCTGACTTCTATCACTGTGCAACATCATATGTAAGTTCTGGTATTTCTGCTCTTGTGGTACTTCAATGCTGAGTGCCAAGCAGATACGCAGTGGGTCACATTATTACAGTCTTTTGAAATTACGGGCACAAACTTCCAACCTTCCAATCTCAGGGCGGGCACTCTAACCACAAGGCCACTGAGTTGGTCCTATAACTAGTTAAATAAAGGTAATAAAAAAAGATATATTATGTATCCCATAACTACAATGTTAAACATGTATCCCATAACTACCATGTATCCCATAACTACCATGTTATACATGTATCCCATAACTACGCATGTATCCGCATAACTACCATGTTATACATGTATTCGCCATAACTACCTGGTTAAACATGTATCCCATAACAACGCCATGTATCCCATAACTACCTGTTATACATGTACCCATGAACTACCAGATGTTATACACATGTAATCCCATATTACATGTATCCCATAACTACCATGTATACATGTATCCCAATAACTACCATGTTTATACAGTATCCCATATTACCATGTTAATCCCATGAACTACCAATGTATAGCATTATCCCATAACTACCATGTATCCGCATAACTACATGTTAAACTGTATCCATATTACGCATGTATCCATAACTACCATGTTATTCATGTATCCCATAACGACCATGTTATAATCATTACATTTACATTTAAGTCATTTAGCAGACGCTCTTATCCAGAGCGACTTACAAATTGATACATGTATCCACATAACTACATGTCATACATGTATCCCATAACTACCATGTTATACATGTATCCCATAACTACCATGTATACCATGTATCCCATAACTACCATGTCATACATGTATCCCATAACTACCATGTATCCCATAACTACCATGTCATACATGTATCCCATAATACCATGTTATCCCATAACTACCAATGTATCCATAATACCATTGTCATACATGTATCCTAACTACCTTGTTATACATGTATCCATAACTACCATGTATCCCATAACTACATGTTATACAATGTATCCCATAACTACCATGTTATACATGTATCCCATAACTACCATGTCATACATGTATATCCATAACTACCATGTTATACATGTATCCCATAACTACCATGTATCCCATAACTACCATGTTATACATGTATCCCATAACTACCTGTATCATAACTACCATGTTATACATGTATCCCATAACTACCATGTTATACATGTATCCCATAACTACCATGTATCCCATAACTACCATGTATCCCATAAACTACCATGTTTATACATGTATCCCATAACTACATGTAATCCCATAACTACCATGTATCCCATAACTACCATGTTTGATACACTGTATCCCATACACTATTATGTTATACATGTATCCCATAACTACCATGTATCCCATAACTACCATGTTATACATGTATCCATAACTACCATGTCATACATGTATCCCATAACTACCATTCATACATGTATCCCAATAACTACCATGTTATACAATGTATCATAACCTACCATGTCATACATGTATCCATAACTACCATGTCATACATGTATCCATATACTACCATGTTTATAAGCATGTATCCCATAACTACGCATGTTATACATGTATCCCATACTACCATGTATCCATAACTACCATGTCATACATGTATCCATAACTACATGTATACATGTAATCCGCATAACTAACCATGTAATCGCCCATAACTACCATGTCATACATGTATCCCATAACTACCATGTTAACATGTATCATAACTACATGTTATACATGTATCCCATATTACCATGTATCCCATAACTACCATGACATACATGTATCCCATAACTACCATGTATCCCATAACTACCATGTTATACATGTATCCCATAACTACCATGTCATACATGTATCCCATAACTACATGTATCCCATAACTACCATGTCATACATGTATCCCATAACTACCTGGTATACATGTATCCCATAACTACCTGATCCCATAAGCTACCATGTCCATACATGTATCCCATAACTACCAGTTATACATGTATCCCAAACTACCATGTATACATGTATCCCATAACTACCATGTTCATACTACCATTAACATGATCCCATAACTACCATGTTATACAATGTATCCCAAAACGTACCATGTTATACATGTATCCCATAACTACCATGTTCCCATAATACCATGTTATACATGTATCCCATAACTACCATGTTATACATGTATCCCATAACTACCATGTATTACCCATAACTACGCATGTTATACACGTATCCCATAACTACCATGTTATACATGTATCCAAATACTACCATGCATACATGTATCCCATTAACTCCATGTCAATACATGTATCCATAACTACCATGTTATACATGTATCCCATAACTACCATGTATCCCATACTACTATGTTATACATGTATCCCATAACTACCATGTTATACATGTATCCATAACTACCATGTATCCATAACTACCATGTTATACATGTATCCCATAACTACCATGTTATACATGTATCCCATAACTACCATGTTATACGCATGTATCCCATAACTACCATGATATACATGTATCCCATAACTACCATGTTATACATGTATCCCATAACTACCATGTATCTGCCATAAACAATTCAGTACTAGATGAATAAGTAAAGGAATCTGGGGCAGGTCTGGCCTGCTTGGCTGGCTGCCTATGGAAGTGAAGCGCCAGTCATTGATTATGTATCCAGTGACCTTCTAAACCCTGGCGTTTTATCCATGCCTCATTCACCACAGCCTGGGAACACTATCAGGGACCACACAGCTCACTATCCCTCATTTTTACGTCAGTCTCTAGGTTTTCAGTCCGAAGTGGTTCCTATTAATCCCCCTCCCCCCTTCCCCCCGTCTCTCTCGCTCTCTCCTACCTCCCTCTCTCCTCACCACCTCCCTCTCTCTCCTACCTCCCTCTCTCTCCCCCCGTCTCCATCGCTCTCTCCTACCTCCCTCTCTCTCTCCTACCTCCCTCTCTCCCACCTCTCTCTCTCTCTCATACCTCCCTCTCTCTCCCACCTCTCTCTCTCCTACCTCCCTCTTCTCTCCACTCCTCTCTCTCTCTACCTCTCTCTCTCCCACCGTCTCTCTCGCCTCTCTCGTACTCGCCTTCTACTCACCTCTCTCTCTGCTCTCTCTACTACCTCTCTCTCTCTACTCCTCCCCCTTCCTCTCCTCTCTCTCTCTCTCTTTTGCTTCTTTCTCATTCTCATTCTCTCTCTCCTTCCACCCACTCACTCTTCATCCTCTTGCCCCCACTGGCTTCCACATAGTCCCCCCCCTCCCCATGAATAAACCAGCAGGTCTGTGGTCCCAGGAAGCACTGGGGCATGGTTGAACACAGCACTCTCCTCAAGGGTCCATGCTGGATTAGCTTTGTGTTGCCATGCTGGCTGTCATAATGACACTGTTGTTTCAACTCATTCCTTCCTGTTTGGCGCTACGCTACATGCCTCCACACTCACGTCATGGAGGGCATGAATTGGCCACAGACAATGCACCTTCATACTGGATACAATTGGTTGGATAAGCTTTGTCTCGCCCTGCTGGTGTTGTTACTCCCCATTCCTTCCTGTCTGACACTACCTTAAAAAAAAAGAAGGCGCTATCTAGAACCTAAAGGAGTTCTTAAGGCTGTCCTCATAGGTGAACCCTTTGAATAACCCTTTTTTGTTCAAGGTAGAACCCTTTTGATTCCATGTAGAACCCTTTCCAAAGAGTGATCTATATGGAAACAAAAAGGGTTCAACCTGGAACCAAAAAGGGTTCTCCAATGGGAGGTCTTCAGAGTACCAGTTCGACCCAACCAAGAGACAGAAGCTGGTCTGAATTAGTTAAAGCTCTTCCTCCTCATCATCGTGGTTCCCCTTTCAGACAGTGATGATGCTGAATGCTATTCTGCACATATTGAACATCAATGAATGATAGTGACTAACTCACTCTTCCATTCCAATCTGTTCCTAAATAGACAGCCAACTGGCCGGCACATTACCAAGCTTGTGGTCTTGTCTGGAAGCTGCTGGTAGACTCATCTACGTCCCAATTGGCACCCTATTCCCTATGTAGTGCGCCGCCCCCATAGGGCTCTGGTCAAAGGAATGTGCTATATAGGGAATAGGGTGCCATTTGGGACTCAGCCAAACCTTAATTTTCACAGTCTGAAAACCCATTCATACTCAGTTCAGTGTCTGTTACTGTAAAACTCATTCATACTCAGTTCAGTGTCTGTTACTGTAAAACCCATCCATACTCAGTGCTGTCTGTTACTGTAAAACCCATCCATACTCAGTGATGTCTATTTCTGTAAAACCCACTTCATACTCAGTGCTGTCTGTTATTGTAAAAACACATTCAAACTCAGTGCATGTCTATTACTGTAAAACCCATTCATACTCAGTGCTGTCATACTGTAAAACCCATCCATACTCATGCTGTCTAATTACTGTTAAAACACATTCAAACTCAGTGATGCTATACTGTAAAACCCATTCATACTCAGTGATGGTCTATTTCTGTAAAAACCCATTCATACTCAGTGCTGTCTATTACTGTAAAACCCATTCATACTCAGTGATGTCTATTTCTGTAAAAAACCATTCATACTCATGCTGTCTATTACTGTAAAACCCATTCATACTCAGTGATGTCTATTTCTGTAAAACCCATTCATACTCAGTCTGTCTATTACTGTAAAACCCATTCATACTCAGTGTGTCTATTTCTGTAAAACCCATTCATACTCAGTGCTGTCTTACTGGTAAAACCCATTCATACTCAGTGATGTCTATTTCTTAAAACCCATCATACTCAGTGATTTCTATTTCTGTAAAACCCATTCATACTCAGTGATGTATATTACTGTAAAACCCATTCATACTCAGTGATGTCTTATTTCTGTAAAACCCATTCATACTCAGTGCTGTCATTACTTGTAAAACCCATTCATACTCAGTGCTGTCTATTACTGTAAAACCCATTCATACTCAGTGATGTTCTATTACTGTAAAAACCCATTCATACTCAGTGATGTATATTACTGTAAAACCCATTCATACTCAGTGATGTCTATTACTGTAAAACCCATTCATACTCAGTGATGTATATTACTGTAAAACCCATTCATACTCAGTGCTGTCTTTACTGTAAAACCCTTCATACTCAGTGTTGTCTATTACTGTAAAACCCATTCATACTCAGTGCTGTCTATTACTGTGTAAAACCCATTCATACTCAGTGCTGTCTATTATGTAAAACCCATTCATACTCATGCTGTCTATACTGTAAAACCCATTCATACTCAGTTGTCTATTACTGTAAAACCCATTCATACTCAGTGCTGTCTATTACTGTAAAACCCATTCATACTCAGTGCTGTCTATTACTGTAAACCCATTCATACTCAGTGCTGTCTATTACTGTAAAACCCATTCATACTCAGTGCTGTCTATTACTGTAAAACCCATTCATACTCAGTGCTGTCTATTACTGTAAAACCCATTCATACTCAGTGCTGTCTTTTACTGTAAAACCCATTCATACTCAGTGTGTCTATTACTGTAAAACCCATTCATACTCAGTGCTGTCTATTACTGTAAAACCATTCATACTCAGTGCTGTCTATTACTGTAAAACCCATTCATACTCAGTGCTGTCTATTACTGTAAAACCCATTCATACCAGTGCTGTCTATTACTGTAAAACCCATTCATACTCAGTGTTGTCTATTACTGTAAAACCCATTCATACTCAGTGCTGTCTGTTACAGAGCTAGCCATATATACACGGCTTGCGTGTGTGGCATGTGTGTGTGTGTGTTACAAAGCTAGCTATCTACAGCATCTTTATCTCCATGCTATTACCTCATGATGTGTGTAGAATCATGTTGGGACAGCAAACAGCCTAAAACCATATGCTTTATCATGGAGCCAGACAGGCAGGACCTGGAAACTGAGGTTTATGGATTAGGCACACATGAATGGAGCGGAGTTGTGTGAAGGGAGGCTGGCATGGATGGAGCTGAGTTGATTGTGAAGGGAGGCTGGCTGGTGATGGAGCTGAGTTGTGTGAAGGGAGGCTGGCTGATGGATGGAGCTGAGTTGTGTGAAGGGAAGCTGGCTGATGGATGGAGCTGAGTTGTGTGAAGGGATGCTGGCTGATGGATGGAGCTGAGTTGTGTGAAGGGAGGCTGGCTGATGGATGGAGCTGAGTTGTGTGAAGGGAGGCTGGCTGATGGATGTATGGATGGATGGAAGCTGAGTTGTGTGAGGGAAGCTGGCTGATGGATGAGCTGAGTTGTGTGAAGGGGGCTGGCTGATGGATGGAGCTGAGTTGTGTGAAGGGAGGCTGGCTGATGGGTGGAGCTGAGGTGTGAAGGGAGGCTGGCTGATGGATGGAGCTGAGTTGTGTGAAGGGAGGCTGGCTGGTGGATGGAGCTGAGTTGTGTGAAGGAGGCTGGCTGATGGATACTGAGTTGTGTGAAGGGAGGCTGGCTGATGGATGGATGGAGCTGAGTTGTGTGAAGGGAGGCTGGCTGATGGATACTGATTTGTGTGAAGGGAGGCTGGCTGATGGATGGAGCTGAGTTGTGTGAAGGGGGGCTGGCTGATGGATGGAGCTGAGTTGTGTGAAGGGAAGCTGGCTGATGGATGGAGCTGAGTTGTGTGAAGGGAGGCTGGCTGATGGATGGATGGAGCTGAGTTGTGTGAAGGGAGCTGGCTGATGGATGGATGGGTGGAGCTGAGTTGTGTGTAAGGAGGGCTGGCTGATGATGGAGCTGAGTTTGTGTGAAGGGAGGCTGGCTGATGGATGGAGCTGAGTTGTGTGAAGGGAGGCTGGCTGATGTATGGAGCTGAGTTGTGTGAAGGAGGCTGGCTGATGGATGGAGCTGAGTTGTGTGAAGGGAGGCTGGCTAATGGATGGATGGAGCTGAGTTGTGTGAAGGGAGGCTGGCTGATGGATGGGCTGAGTTGTGTGAAGGAGGCTGGCTGTGGATGGAGCTGAGGTTGTTGAAGGGAGGCTGGCTGATGGATGGAGCTGAGTTGTGTGAAGGAGGCTGGCTGATGGTGGATGGAGCTGAGTTGTGTGAAGGGAGGCTGGCTGATGATACTGAGTTGTGTGAAGGAGGCTGGCTATGGATGAGCTGAGTTGTGTGAAGGGAGGGCTGGCTGATGGAGGAGCTGAGTTGTGTGAAGGGAGGCTGGCTGATGGTACTGAGTTGTGTGAAGCGAGGCTGGCTGATGGATGGATGGAGCTGAGTTGTGTGAAGGGAGGCTGGCTGATGGGTGGAGCTGAGTTGTGTGAAGGGAGGCTGGCTGATGGGTGGAGCTGAGTTGTGTGAAGGAGGCTGGCTGATGGATGGAGCTGAGTTGTGTGAAGGGAGGCTGGCTGATGGATGGAGCTGAGTTGTGTGAAGGGAGGCTGGCTGATGGATACTGAGTTGTGTGAAGCGAGGCTGGCTGATGATGGATGGATGGAGCTGAGTTGTGTTGAAGGGAGGCTGGCTGATGGGTGGAGCTGAGTTGTGTGAAGGAGGCTGGCTGATGGATGGAGCTGAGTTGTGTGAAGGGAGGCTGGCTGATGGATGGACGAGTTGTGTGAAGGAGGCTGGCTGATGGATGGAGCTGAGTTGTGTGAAGGGAGGCTGGCTGATGGATGGAGCTGTTGTGTGAAGGGAGGCTGGCTGATGGATGGAGCTGAGTTGTGTTGAAGGGAGGCTGGCTGATGGATGGAGCTGAGTTGTGTGAAGGGAGGCTGGCTGATGGATGGAGCTGTTGTGTGAAGGGAGGCTGGCTGATGGATGGAGGCTGTTGTGTGAAGGGAGGCTGGCTGATGGATGGAGCTGTTATGTGAAGGGAGGCTGGCTGATGGGTGGAAGCTGAATTGTGTGAAGGGAGGCTGGCTGATGGTGGAGCTGAGTTGTGTGAAGGGAGGCTGGCTGATGGATGGAGCTGAAGTTGTGTGAAGGGAGGCTGGCTGATGGATGGAGCAGTTTGTGAAGGGAGGCTGGCTGATGGATACTGCGTTGTGTGAAGGGAGGCTGGCTGATGGATACTGAGTTGTGTGAAGGGAGGCTGGCTGATGGATACTGAGTTGTGTGAAGGAGGCTGGCTGATGGATACTGAGTTGTGTGAAGGGAGGCTGGCTGGTGCAGGACACAGTAGATACACAATGCCGATGGAAAAAGGGGATTTATATGACTGTGTGTGTGTGTGTGTGTGTGTGTGTGTGTGTGTGTGTGTGTGTGTGTGTGTGTGTGTGTGTGTGTGTGTTTGTGTGTTGGAGAGAGAGAGAGAAAGAGAGTGAGTGAGAGGCAGAAGGAGACAGAGACAGTGAGCTATATGTAGCCTACATGCCTGGGTTTTGTTGTCTGGCATCAGTAGCTGGTGGATGACAGGTGACAACACAACTGAGGAGAGGTTTGACCTCCACCTGTAAGCAACATAAAGGTGTTACCTACACAAGCCTATACCAGTGGGGCCACTGTAACCAGCAGGCTTGGTACATAGGAGACAGTGGGGTAAGTTGAGGTATTGTTTCAAGGAAACCATACACCAAAAACGAATCATTAGGAAGAAGTCATCATTTCAGGGAGTCTATGAAGGAAGAAATCACATGGAAAAAATTGGGAAGCAAGTTATGTCCAAAAAAACAAATGTATTGTGTTCGAGGTTTCATGATGCTTGTATCTAAACCAAAGCACATATATGATTGTTCCGTACATCCTAACGTCCTAAACCTAGCATGAAAGTGCATCATTGTAGCTGTGTTGGCTAATATAGTCAAAATGTTTGCCCTGGGGTAAGTTGAGCCAATGGCCATGGGGTAAATTGAGCCAATGACCATGGGGTAAATTGAGCCAATGACCATGGGGTAAATTGAGCCAATGACCATGGGGTAAATTGAGCCAATGACCATGGGGTAAGTTGAGCCAATGGCCATGGAGTATGTTGGGCCAATAGCAAGCTGAGCAAATTCAAGTGTTTTCTTCCCAGCAGTAATATAAGGCATTATTGCTGGGATATGACGTAACAACAGGGCCTGGCCTATGTTAGAAGACGAAGATGAAGAAGAGGAAGAAGATAAAGAAGAAGACAAAGAAGAAGAGAGCAGAAGATTTTCTACACACAATGCTAAAGAACCTGTATCAAACACATCACGAATTATCTTCCAAAATGGTTCTCTTACAGCTCTCCTATCCCATATTTTAACCCAACGACCCCCACCGTAACCCACGCTTCTAACCCCTTATAATAAACATAGTGTGTTTGAGCTACATGCTTCTGGGTAGTACCATTGGATTTGTCTATTTCTTCTGCATCTGTAGAGCCGCGGTGTTTGTAGTGTCTATAATACAGTAAGGGGTTCTTCTACATAGAAGATCACAGTAAATCCCAGGACATAGTGTCTATAATACTGTAAGGGGTTATTCTACATAGAAGATCACATAAATCCCAGGTCATAGTGTCTATAATACAGTAAGGGGTTATTCTACATAGAAGATCACAGTAAATCCCAGGACATAGTGTCTATAAATACAGTAAGGGGTTCTTCTACAATAGAAGATCACAGTAAATCCAGGACATAGTGTCTATAATACTGTAAGGGGTTATTCTACATAGAAGATCACAGTAAATCCGGACATAGTGTCTGTAATACAGTAAGGGGTTCTTCTACATAGATCATAGTAAATCTATAATACTGTAAAAACCTCACGTAGCTGCAGTGACAAACTCCACACAGTCTGACTTGTTGGATTTTTATTTTCGTACTTACAGCATTCATATCAATTAATTTTAATTTCTGTACTTACAGCATTCATATCAATTAATTTTTATTTTTGTACTACAGCATTCATATCAATTAATTTAAATTTCTGTACTTACAGCATTCATATCAATTAATTTTAATTTCTGTACTTACAGCATTATATCAATTAATTTTAATTTCTGTACTTACAGCATTCATATCAATTAATTTTTATTTCTGTACTTACAGCATTCATATACATTATTATATTTCTGTACTTACAGCATTCATATCAATTAATTTTTATTTCTGTACTTACAGCATTCATATAAATACATTTTTATTTCTGTACTTACAGCATTCATATAAATACATTTTCATTTTCATTTTCATTAGGCTTTTGTTTTTGGCTGACCTTTTGTTTATTGACATTTTGTCAATAAAGCTCATGAATGCAATGTTTGATGTCAAATTGTTTTGTGTTTTACTTGTATCCCTGGTTGTCCTGAGAATAAAACGGTAAACCACTTCATTTTGAGGCTACATATAAAGCTGGACATTCAGATAAATGAAAATGCAGATTTTTTTGCTGAGGTCTCGGGACTGAGAGGGTTAAAGACTGCTGCCGTGCTACAGTATGATCCAATCTCTTAACACACACAGATGTGGATAATGGAATTGGTAACATGTAGATTGATCCTTTTAGGAACTACTATAGTCATCAAAGGAAACACTGCAACACCGAGTCATAATCCACTAGAATTGAATCCTCTCTAATTATGTTATCAGAGCCATCATCACTGATAGCCTTGCTCTCTCATCTTCCTGTACAGCAACACAACACACAACACACACACACACACACACACACACACACACACACACACACACACACACACACACACACACACACACACACTCACACAATCACACAATCCACAACACAATCACACCCACACACACACAATCACACCCACACCCACACAACCACACACACACCCACACACCATAAACACACACACACAACACCCACACACACACTCCTCATCACTGATAGTCTGTTCTCGGTGTAGAACACAACATAGCACAATATTACAACTCCTGCTACCAAAGGCACTTACTAGTTCAGAATCTCTTTATCCTTATAGCTCTAACACACACACACACGGGCATACGTTCCACACACACACACCACACACACACACCACACACACACCAACACACACACACACACACACAACACACACACACACACGGGCATACGTCTCTCACACACACACACACACACACACACACACACACACACACAACACACACACACACACACACACACACACACACACACACACACACAACACACACACACACACGCGGCATACGTCCTCACACACACACACACACACACACCACACACACACACACAACACACACACACACACACACACACACACACACACACACACACGGGCATACGTCTCTCACACAACACACACACACACACACACACACACACACACACACACACACACACACACAACACACACACACACACACACACACAACACACAACACACAACTCTGAGAGAAGATGGATGTTTCTGTTATAGTAGTGGTGTTATCTCATTCTTCTGGTGTTAGCCCTGAGAGAGGGATGTATTTCAGTGCTGTGTGTGTCTGTGTGGTGTGTGTGTGTGTGTGTGGTGTGTGTGTGTGTGTGTGTGTGTGTGTGTGTGTGTGTGTGTGTGTGTGTGTTGTGTGTGATGTGTGCATGTGTGCATGTGTGCAGTGTGAGAGCATTCGACACCATTAAAAAACTAATTCAAATGAAATACCTATTACAATTAGGCTACAGCTAATTGAATATGTCATTGAACCAATTGCACTTCATGGCAGCGAGGTGTGGGGTCCACTTGCAAAAAAAGATTTCACCCAATGGGACAAACACTCACATTGAAACCCTGCATGCAGATTCTGGAAGATTCTCCTACATGTCCAGAGGAAAACTACAAACAATGTATGCAGGACAGAATTAGGCCAGTATCCAATAATAATAAAAACTAAAAGAGTAATTCCGTTTTGGAAACATCTAAAATACAGTGACCCCGTCTAATATAATTACCCATGCCCTGCAATTCCAAGAGCTGAGCAAAGAAGAGTCACTTCTTCCAGCTGGTTCTGGGCTGAGTTCACAAACCTTTCTACTAAACACTGACGCCTCAGGACCCTCATCCAGCTGGTCCTGGGCTGAGTTCACAAACCTGTTCTACTAACACACTGAAGCCTCAGGACCCTCATCCAGCTGGTCTGGGCTGAGTTTCACAAACCTGTTCTACTAACACACTGAGCCTCAGGACCCTCATCCAGCTGGTTCTGGGGCTGAGTTCACAAACCTGTTCTACTAACATAGACGCCTCAGGACCCTCATCCAGCTGGTCCTGGGGCTGAGTTCACAAACCTGTTCTACTAAACAACTGAAGCCTCAGGACCCTCATCCAGCTGGTTCTGGGGCTGAGTTCACAAACCTGTTCTACTAACACACTGAAGCCTCAGGACCCTCATCAGCTGGTTCTGGGCTGAGTTCACTAACCTGTTCTACTAACACACTGAAGCCTCAGGACCTTCATCCCAGCTGGTTCTGGGCTGAGTTCACTAACCTGTTCTACTAACACACTCAAGCCTCAGGACCTCATCCAGCTGGTTCTGGGCTGAGTTCACTAACCTGTTCTACTAACACACTGAAGCCTCAGGACCCTCATCCAGCTGGTCCTGGGGCTGAGGTCACAAACCTGTTCTACTAACACACTGAACCTCAGGACCCTTATCCAGCTGGTCCTGGGCTGAGTTCCACAAACCTGTTTACCACACACTGAGCCTCAAGACCCTCATCACAGCTCGGTCCTGGGGCTGAGTTCACTAACCTGTTCTCAACATAGATGCCTCAGGACCCTCATCCAGCTGGTTCTGGGGCTGAGTTCACTAACCTGTTCTACTAACACACTGAAGCCTCAGGACCAGGCCATCCAATCAATCAGAATAAACCAAATTACGACACAGTCAAAAGAAAAGTACATTACCCATTGGGAAACACAAACACAAAGCAAAATGCAGTGCTATCTGTCTCTAAATGGACAGTACACCATGGCAAACTATTTGACCACGGTTACTGATCAAAACCTTTGACAAAGTACAGGCTCAGTGAGCACAGCCTTGCCATTGAGAAGGGTAGACAAGAGGAAAACCTGGCTCCCTGTAGAGGAAAGGCTGTGCAACCACTGCACAACAGCAGAACCTGTGACAGAGCTGCATTTCCTGACACAATGTAAAACAATTACAGAGTGGTATATGTACACACCCGTTTCTATTTCAGCTATTCATGTACAGGTTTATGAAGATGAATGTTGTGTAGACATGCTTTTGTCACTCACCTCTCAAACCACCTGAGACGACTAAAAACATTCCAAAAGTAACTCTCAATGTTTCACAATCCTATAAACCAAGTAATTAAACGATCCTTATCTAATGCAGTAATACAATACATTACAATGCACTGGTGGGGTAGACAATTGCACAACACTTGGCAGCAGGTAGACTTGGAAAAACCACGGAGACAAAGCGCGGGAGCATCCTATAAACCAATATCTTTATCAGAGCCGTTCCGCCACCAACACACAGGCACATCATAACCTATGTGCAATGCGTGTGCTGTCAATTGGTTTACCTAAAAAGCAACAGTAAAATCCGAAAATTTAAACTAGGCTATAGTCTTTATATTGATTTGAGTTGATAATGTACATTTAGGCAGTTGATAAATGTTGCCATAAATCAAAAAGCACTCCGTTCACTCCGCGCTGAGACATGATGTACTTACTGCAGGCTGTGATTGTAAACACAAAAATCCCATGCAATGTTGTTGTATGCGTAAAGAACGACTTGGTCACACTGTAAAATAATATCTAAAATAATATCTAAAATACAATACCTTACATGCGAATTCCTGCCAATCCAAACGTAGTTTGACATGTACAGCCACTTGCTTGTATTTCTGTAGGCATTATTGTGGGTCGATGTGTGAGCTCAGTGATAGCCTAGTCCTTCTCTTTGAAAAGGATTCATCTGACGTGATCGCGTCCGTTTAAGGAGTCCGTTATTTCACTGCGATCTCTCCAATGAGAGACACGAATGAGTCTCGGCGTGGTGGTTGATATAGAAGAATAAATTTGCACCAAACCACTTGGATTAAGTTTTTTTAGAACGACACGAGTCTCTACTTCTCTGTTCTGATCGGCAGGGTTCTAATACAGTAGTTTATTGCTTTTACAAACAGAAGTACTTTTTCATGTTCAGAAAGACAATTTCAGAGGATGCTTATTTTATTTTATTTATATTCATCCCAAAATACTGTATGTATTGTCGTCTTTCTTTTTCCAAATTAGACAGTCCAGTTTGCGAACTCTCTTCTCTTTGAAATCCCATCAGACAGGTGTCTGTTCTCTTCAGATTAACGTGTTTATTGTTTTGCTGTAAAGTGCAGTACAAGTTCCACCAAGCCTGATTGCAACCGCGTTCTCCCACTGTCTGCACTCTATGTGTGTGTTCGCGCGGAATCCACACTTGTTCAGCCAATACACCGCGGAGAGGTTATTGCGAGTCTGGTATAGCAGGTTACAACTGCAACCTGCCAACACCTTCGTTAAATGAAGAAGATTCTTCTCCCGCAGCGGTTATCGTTAGAACGAGGGAAGGTATTGATGTCAGTACCCACAGCACAGGTTCTTTGCTGGAGTCAAACTATGTGACTCGTGTTGCAACCTACAACCGTGTACTGTGCACGACAAAACATTTTTTTTGAAAAGTAACGAGGTTTCCATTCATTTGGAGACAGATTTTCATGCGAATTATTCTACATCCTCATAAAGAAAGAATGCGCATTTTCCCACCAGCGGTGTTTATACCAAACGGATTTGCGTGATGACGTAGTGCACACAAAATTTACTTTTTTCGCTTAAATGTGCATGTACTTAATACAAATCTAAAGTTCAACGTCATTTGTTTAATTCAACTGATAGTTTTTGTCACAAAAACGGTTGAGTTAAATAGCAAACGTGCCTACTCTGGTCTTGGCATGTGCGCTCTGGCCAACAGCTAAACAGATACAGTGTGGTTAGGCTGTGGCGGTAGGCTAGTATACATGTTGAGATCATTATGGATAAGAGCGAGACTATTTTTATTTATCAAACGGCAGTCAAGCATAATTTGTCATGTCACCAGAATAAGACACTCAATATTTATTGGAATGTCCCTGTGAAGTTCATCATAACTTATATTATATGTAGCCTAATAAACTGCATGGTTTCCCGAGTCGTAGTAGGAGGACCACACAATATATCAATATATATATATATCGCGACTCCATGTTTACTTCAATATGATGGTTAGTATATCAACATTTGAGTATTAAAGCGTTTCCACCACCATTTCTCTCATAATGAATTGTACTGACACAAAAAAAAGATCGCACCCTGTCCAACAAACAAAGTATCCGTCCGGCATTTATACAATTGTACCAAAACGACCTGTTTCCATCACAGCTTTACTTATTATTATTTTTAAATGCAGTATGAATTCCCTGCATAAAAAACTGTGGATAGAAACGTGGTTTAGTGGGATGGACATTCCCAGCGACGCGCCCTGCTGCTGTGCGTTCTCGTGGCGGTTTGGAGAGATACATGAAACCGGGTTGCAAAGATGATAGAATTGTGTTATGGTAACGTAACACATTTTAGATGACCAAAAAAATGGATTAAAATGTCCTCATTTCACCCACACAGTTTCATTAAAACATGAGAGTAGACATAACCAGTAATAAACAACGGTCGTGGTGGTCATTCCCGGAAATAGAACTCTAAGTATTTATAGTGGGTGGGATTTCAAAGAAACAACGCAGATGTTTGTTTTCGTTTGAAATTCGTTTCAATGTATCCCCTGCTATGACGCACTATTCAACGGTTTTGTTTGGTAAAGTCAACATGGAAGGCAGACATAGACCTGGGTTCAAATACTAAATATCTCAATTACTTTCATATACATTCGAAGGAAGTATTCAAATCGCTCTCTCTCTCTGTCTCTCTCTCTCTCTCTCTATATATATATATATATATATATATGCACATTGAAAGTATTTGAAAAATGCAAATTCACAGACTCAAATACACTCCCATGCATTTAATCTGAAATAATTATTTGAAAATCCTCTTAAATATTATTTGGTCGACACTTTTTCATCCCAAATAACCATTAAAATACTAAAATTAAAATACTTGTTTTGGGCTGTGTATTTGTAAATAACCAAATACATAGAAAAATGTATTTTAAATGTCAAATACTCAAATAGACATGTATTTGAATCCTGGTCTGCTTGTTAACCCAGCTCATAGGGGCGCCTTCCCCTTCCACTATTCTTTCTCTCTTTCTTTCTTTCTTTCTTTCCGAGTAGCCTTCTCCTCAGTAGCCTTCTCCTCGGGCTATTTACAGGGATTCTCCCAGTGTGTTTTCTGCGCCTTGGATGGTTAACAAACAGAGCTCATATATATAGGAGCCTTTCTCCTTTCAGGCGTCTTTCTACAAGGCGGAGGTGGTGGTGGTGGTGGTGGTGGTGTTGGTGTGTGTTGGGGGTGTTGGGGTGGTGTTGGTGTGTGGTGGGTGGTGGTGTTGGTGGTGGTTGTTGCTGGTGTGGTTGGTGGTGTTGTGGTGTTGGGGTGTGGTTAGTGTGTTGGTGGTGTGGTGGTTGTGTGTTGTGCTGTTGGGGTGTGGGTGGTGTTTGTGTTGGTGGTGTGTGGTTTGGTGGTGTTAGGGGCAGAACAACAGAGAAAGAGGTAGAAAGGTAAAGGATAAGATCCCCTGTGAATCAGAGCCACAATTGTGGACCGTGTCATAAACCCTGTCTTACAATAGAAGGGGCTGCGTCGGAGAGTAACAGGCCAATGTAAAAACAGTCCCATGTTCATAAAATTCTGCAAACATTCCGTACGGGGAGAACAGGTAAGATGTGCACTCGTTATTTACTTTGTGACAGCATTTTGTTCACAATATTACTATCAACTATTGTAAATATATATATATCTATATCTTGAAAACCATAATGTACGTTAAGCATATGACTGAGGAATTTACAGTAATACCAGTAATACTAGTAATACGGCCCGTCTTGAATACAATAAACTTATCTGTACCATATCTAGCTGTGAAATTTCTACCAAGTCATATATCAGGACTGTTACAACGACCTCCATTATCTCTTATCAGCAGCTCTACATGTCACTATATCATAGGATATCTATATCTCTATCTTCATGCTGGTGCATATCTATCTTCTACAATGCCATATCTATTAGGACTGTACAAACGACCTCATGCTGGGGCAGAGCAGCTCTACATGCAATAATCTATAGGACTCGCACAACACCTCATGCTGGTGCAGAGCAGCTCTACATGCCATATATCTAATGGACTGAATACGAACGACCTCAGCTTGGGGCAGAAGCTATTCTCTACATTCATATATCGTATAGTATCTATCAACGACCTTCATGTGGTTGCAGAGCAGCGTCTACAGCATATATCATAGGACTGTACCAATGATCATGCTGATGTCTATATCTAATCTTAATCATAATACTATTAGGTATTGTACGTCGACCTCATGCTGGTGACAGAGCAGCTCTACATTCATATTATCTATTGACTGTACAACACCTTCATGCTGATGCAGAGCAGCTCTACATTGCCATTATATCTACAGGACTGGGACGCGACCTCATGCTGCGGACAGAGCAGCGCTCAGGCCAGATATATCTATAGTTATCACAACGACCTCATGCTGGTGCAGAGCAGCGCTACATGGTCATATATCTATAGGACTGTTACAACGACCTCATGCTGATGGTATTATATCTGTCTACATGCCATATATCTATAGGACTGTACAACGACCTCATGCGGTACAAAGCGCCCTACATGTCATATATCTATAAGACTGTACAACGACCTCATGCTGGTGACAGATCCAGCTCTCCTATCATCTTATAGTGACGCATCTCTAATGCAAGCCTTTTCAATGCATGGTGCAGCGCCAGGCTTCAGCATGTCACTATTATCATATAGGACTGTACACGACCCCTCATGGACGCTGGTGACAGAGCAGCTCACATGCCATATAGTCATAGGACGTACAACACGCCTCATAGCTGGTGTGGTCAGAGCAGCTTACATGTCATATATCTATAGGACTGACAACGACCTCCATGCTTGATGAGCAGAGCAGCTTTACATTCATATATCTATAGGACTGTACAACGGACCTCATGCTGGTGCAAAGCAGCTCTACCATGCCATATATTCTAGTAGACTACTGTACAATGACCTCATGCTGATGGCAGAGCGCTCTACATGTCATATATCTATAGGACCTTGTACGCGACCTCTATGCTGGTGCACAGAGCAGCTTCTAACATGTCAATATATCGTATAGATGCTTTACAACGACTCCATGCTGTCTGATGGCAGAGCAGCTCTACTGCCACTATATATTCTACAGGACTGTTACAGCGACCTCATGCTGGTGTGACAGAGCAGCTCTACATCAGTATTCTATTGTACTGCACAACGACCTCAGCTGGTTGGCAGAAGCAAGCCTCTACATGTCATATATCCAATAGGACTTGTAATTAAACGACCTCATGCTGATGGGCAGAGCAGCTCCATACATGCCTATAATACTCTATTAGGACTCTGGTACGAACAGAATAAGACCTCATTGCTGGTTGACAAACTAAAGCAGCCTACATGTCATATATCTATAAGACTGTACACGACCTTGCTCATGTGGTGGACAGACAGCTCTCCAATATCATCTATAGCTGCACAGGACACCCTCATGTCTGTGACAGACGCCAGCTCTCTACATGTCAGTATTATCTACATAGGCTGTTTCAACGACCTCATGCTGGTGACAGAGCAGCTCACATGTCAGTATATCTATGAGGACTGTACACGGCACTGCATGCGGTGGGCAGAGCAGCTCTACATGTCATATATCTATAGGACTGCAACAACCGACCTCATGCTGGAGGGTTGAAGATGTACGCCAGAGACAGAGCTCTACATTGTCAATATAATTCTTATTAGAGGCTGCAATGAACGACCTCATGCTTGGTGCGAGCATCAATAATCGTGAGGACTCTACAACGGCATTCGTGCTACATGCTCATATATTTACTCTATAGGACTGTACAGCGACCTCGATGCTGGTGACAGAGACAGCGCCTCTTAATCTGTTTTTCATTATACATCTAGTAGACTGATACCAGCGACCTCATCGCTGTTGAGCAGAGCAGCTCTATACATGTCATATATCTATATGACTGTGTACAAGCGACCTCATGCTGGTGGCAGAGCACTTCGATTACTAAATCTAGCTAGGAGGGCGAAGTAATATCTATTAGGTATACTGTACAAACTTACTACTATGCTGTGACAGAGCAGCTCCTACATGTCCATATATCATAGGACTGATACAACAGACTCTATGCTGGATTGACTAGAGCAGTCTAAAAAACATGTGCCATATATTCTATAGGACGTAACAACGACTATGCTGATCGGCAAGACTAGCTCAAACACTTGCCAGTATATCTATAGGACTGTACATACGACACTCATGCTGTTGAGCAAGACTAATGTGCTATCTAGCTGCTCAGACCATGGTAAGAGGCTCTCGCATATATTCTATAGGACTGCCAACGACTCATGCTTGGTGACAGAGCAGCTCTACATGTCAACTATCTAGTTAAGACTACAGGCGCCACAATGCGTACAAGAAGACTCCAACATGAGCGAAATCATGCTATAGATAGACAGACTCTAGGCAGAGCTCTACATGTCATATATCTATAGGACTGTACAAACGGACCTCATGCTGGTGTCAGACGCAGCTCTAACATGTCATATATTCTAGTAGGACTGTAGCAAACGGCACCTCATGCTGGTGGCAAGACTAGCTCTACATTGTCATAATTATTACTTATAGGACTGTACAACGCTCATGCTGTGACAGAGCAAGCTTCTACATGTCATATATCTAATAGGACTGTAGACACTAACGACCTCATTGCTGGATGACAGAGCAGCTCTAGCACTTCATATTATCTATAGACTGCATACGAACTAGACCTCATGTGGGGTCAGAACAAGCTCTATATGTCATATATCTATATAGGACTGTACAGACGAACCTTCCATGGGCTTGGGTGACAGTACACAGCTCTACATATTCATATATACTTATTAGGAACGTACAGCGAACTCCTCATTGTGGTGGCAGAGCATAAGCAACAGCTCTAACATGTCAATATATCTATTTAGGACTTACAAGCGACCTCATTGCATGGTGACAGTAGTCAGTTCTACATGTCATATATCTATAGGACTGTACAATGACCTCTCAAATGCTGTCGACAGAGCAGCTTCTTACATTTCATATCGAGAATATCTATAGCGGAACTGCCAATGATCATGCTTTGATGACTCAGAGCGTCAGTTTTGGCGTAGCAATGCTCTACATGTGTCACTTATATCTATAGGACTGTCACAACGACCTCAATGGCTGGTGACAGAGCAGCTTACATGTCATATATCTATAGGACTGTACAATCACCTCATGTGAGTGACAGAGCAGCTCTACATGTCCATATAGCTATAAGGACTTTGCACAATGACCTCTTGCTGCGTGACAGAGCAGCATCTACATGTCAATATCTTAAGGACTGCACACGACTCATGCTGGTGACAGAGCAGCTCTACATGTCATATATCTATAGGATTGACAACGACTCATGCTGTGACAGAGCAGCTCTACACATAGTATTATCTGAATTGATTGTACAACGACCTCATGCTGAGTGACAGACAGCTCTACAAGTCATATATCTATAGGACTGTACCAAGACCTCATGCTTGTGGACAGAGCAGCTCTACATGCCATATACTACAGGCGCACTGTACACACGAGCTCAAATGCTGATGGCCAGAGCAGCTCTACATGTCATATATCTATAGGACTGTACAATGACCTCATGCGTGATGGCAGAAGCAGCTACCTACTTGTCATATTATCTATAGACTGTACAAACGACTCATGCTGAGTGCAGAGCAGCTCTACATGTCATATATCTATATAGGGACTGTACAAACCTCATGCTGTGGCAGAGCAGCTCTACACATCAGTTCATATATCTATAGACTGTACAATGACCTCATGCATGTCGGGAGAGTGGTGGAGAGCAGCTCTACATGCATTATATCTACTTAGGATGAACAATGACCTCATGCTGGTGACAGGAGCAGCTCTACATTTCATATATATATAGACTGTACAATGACCTCATGCTGGTGGCAGAGCAGCTTTACATGTCATTATCTATAGGACTGTACAATGACCTCATGCTGTGGCAGAGCAGCTCTACATGTCATATATCTATAGGGACGTACAATGACCTTCATGCGGTGGTAGAGCAAGCTCTGATACATGTTCATATATCTATAGGACTGTACAATGACCTCATGCTTGTGCAGAGCAGCTCTACATGTCTATATATCTATAGGACGTACAATGACCTCATGCTGGTGGCAGAGCCAGCTCTACATGTCATATATCTACTAGGACTGTACAATGACGCTATGCTGGTGCAGAAGCGCTCTACATTTCATATTATCTATAGGACTGGTACAACGACCTCATCTGGTGACAGAAGCAGCTCTACATGTCATATATCTATTAGGGCTTACAATGACCTCATGCTGGTGGACAGAGCAGCTCTACATGCCATATATCTACAGGCTGGCGTACAATTACCTCATGCTGATGGCAGAGGCAGTCTTACTATTCATTATATACTATAGGACTGTACAACACGTCATGCTGATGGCAGAGCAGCTCTACATGTCAGTTATATCTATGATACTGCGTTTACAAACGACCTTCATGCTGATGCAGAGCAGCTCTCATGTCATATATCTATAGGTACTGAACAAGACCTCATGCTGGTTGGCAGAGCAGCTCTACATGTCATATATCTATAGGACTGTACCAATGACCTCATGCTGGTGAAGAGCAGCCTCTACATGTCATATATCTATAGGACGTAGAGGTCAATGACCCATTGCGGTGGTGGGACTAGAGCAGGCTCTACATGTCCATATATCTTAGAGGGCAACAACCAGCAGCATGAGACTAATAATACACAGGCATGTTATCCTACCCATTTTCGCCTGGTGGCATGTCAGCCGAATTGCCAAGGTCTTTCTGCTCTTTCCCTCCACGGTTGCGTTGTTGAAGCACTGCCAGAGGCCCTGCAAAATGAACCTTCCAGCAGGTCCACAGTTAAAAACTCGGTGACATGTGTACTGCTTGTCGAAGAAGAACTGCCTCTGCCACCAAGCATGAGGGTCGTATGTACAGTTCCTAAAGTAAACATGACATGTAGAGCTGCTATCGTGCCACCAGCATGAGTTATCTGTACCATCCTATAGATATATGAATGTAGTAGGCTGACTCTGTACCAGCACTGAGCATTGGACAGGTCCTATGGTGTAGATTATATGAGAATTGTAGGAGCTGCGCTCTAGCCACCAGCATTGAGGTCATTTGTACAGTCCTATAGAGTATATGACATTTAGAGGCTGCTCTGGCCACCAGGCGATATGAGCGTCGTTGATCATCATTACTATAATATAGACCATGTAGAGCGTTGGCTGCGTCTGCCATCAGCATGGAGTGGTCGTTGGTACAGTTCTCGCTATAGATATATGTACAGCTTACCAGAGTAGACTCTCTCCAGTTCAGCATTGAGGTCTTGTACAGTTCCTGTAGATATATGGCATGTAGAGCTGCCTTCTGTCACCAGCATGAGGTCATTGTACAGTCGCTATACATATATGACATTTGTTAAGAAGCTGCTCTGTCACCAGCATGAAAGCGTCGTTGTACCGTCCTAATAGAATCAAACTGACATGTTAGTAAGCTTGCGTCTGGTCACCAGCATGAGGGTCATCTGTACAGTCCTAATTAGGATATAATCGGATCAGTATGAGGCGTGCTCTGCCACCAGAATGTTATGTGCCAGAGAAGTCATAATAGTCAGTACTATCGCTATATCATAATGGACATGTAGAGCTCTCGCCATACCCCCAGCATGATGGCCCAAGATGTCATTGTACGTCCTATAGATCTTATAGAAATGTAGAGGCTGCTCTACCACCAGGCCTCGCATGGTCATTCTGTACAGTCGCCTTATAGCATTCACTATATGACATAGGTAAGCTCATCTGTCGCCACAGACAGTTCGAGAGTCATCTGTAGTTAGATTCCATCATCAGTAAGCTAACTGAGTTGGAACATCAGAGGACGTGTCTCTCTGCCCAGCATGAGGTCATTGTGAGCAGATACGCATATATACATGATGACACTGTAGGAGCTGCTCTGCTCACCAAGCATTGAGTCAGTGTTACGTCCTATAGATATATGACATGGTAGAGGCTGCTCTGCACCAGGGCGAGATACAGTGCTCTGCTGCCTGCAAACATATCGTACATATCCCAGCTATATCATATATACATGATGTAGACAGCTGCTCTCGCGGCATCAGGCTTGATGGCGTCGTTGTACAGTCCTATTGAGGATTGTATGCACCATGTGAGAGAGCTTGCTCTGCCTATCCGCCATCGAGATGTCTCTTCGTACCAGATCCTATAGATAGTATGAGGACAAATGTTAGAGGCTGCGTCTGGCCATCGAGCATGAGGTCATCTGTACAGTCTATAGAATTATGACATGTAGAGCTGCTTGCCATCAGCATTGAGGTCTTGACAGTCCTGTAGATATATGGCATGTAGGCTGCTTCTGTCAAGCATGAGGTCATTGTACAGTTCCTATAGATGATATGACATGTAGAGCTGCTCTGTCACCAGCATGAGGTCGTTGTGTCAGTCTATAGATATATGGACATTGTAGAGCTGCTCATGTCACCAGCATGAGGTCGTTGTAAAGTCTATAGATATTATGACATGTAGAGCTGCTTTGTCACCTAGATGATGGTTGTTGGTGCAGTCGCTGTAGATGATTGATGACACATGTAGAGCTGCTCCTGTCACGATGATGTCATTGTTGACATGTGCTATAGTATATGAATGGAGGTTCTGTCACGCATGTACCGTGCTGTAGAGTCCTGTATCGATGTCAGCAGCGATCTCCGTAAGGACCGATGAGGTCTGTTACAGTTCCTATAGAAGTATAGTGATGTGAGCTGCTCTGTCGACGCAGCATTGGTGTGTGTACAAGTCCTATGATAATGCATATAGAGCTGTCTGTCCAGCATGAGGGTCGCTTGTGTCAGTCCTATAGTTATGATGAAGTGATAGAGCTGCTCTGCCTCAGCATGAGGTCGTATCAGTCCTATAGATATATGAAACATGTAAGAGCTGCTCTGTCACTCAGCATTGAGGTCGTGTGTACAGTCTATAGATATATGACATGTAGAGCTGCTCTGCCACCAGCATGAGGTCGCTTTTGTACAGTCCTATAGATATATGCTGTAGAGTCTGCTCTGTCACCCGGCATGAAGGGCGCCTTGTCAGGTCCTTATAGTATGACATGTAGAGCTGTCTGTCAAAGCATGAGGGTCTTGTGCAGTCCTATAGAGATATATGAGTGTAGAGCTGCTCTGACCAGCATGATGGGTCGATTTGCAGTCCATAGAATATGATATGGAGAGCTGTCTGTCATCCAGCAATGAGGTCGTTGTAGTCTATAGATATATGAATTGGTAGAGCTGCTCTGCGACAGCATGAGTCCTGTTGTACCAGTCTATTAAGTATATGAATGATTAGGTGCTCTGCCACCAGCATGAGGCCGTGTACAGTCCTATAGATATATACATGGAGAGCTCTCTGCACCACATGAGTCGTTGTGACAGTCCTATAGGATATATGACATGTAGAGCTGCTCTGTCACCAGCATGAGTGTGCAGTCCCTCCTGTCTCATATATATTGATATGAGAGCTGCTCTGCACCAGCATGAGGTCGTTGTACAGTCTTATATAGAAATATGACATGTAGAGCTGCTCTGTCACCAGCATGAGGTCGTTGTTCAGTCCTATAGATATATGCATGTAGAGCTGCTCTGCCATCAGCATGAGGTCGTTGTACAGTCTATTAGGTATGCATGTAGAGCTGCTCTGCCAGTCAGCATGAGAGTCGTTGACGAGTCCTTATAGATATATGACATGTAGAGCTGCTCTGTTCATCAGCAGTGAGGTCAGTTGTAGCAGTCCTATAGATATATGACATGTAGAGCTGCTCTGCCCCCAGCATGAGTCGTTGTACAGTCATATAGATATTATGACATGTAGAGCTGCTCTGGCACCAGCATGAGGTCCCTGTACAGTCCTATAGATATATGACATGTAGAGCTGCTCTGTCACCAGCATGAGGTCGTGTACAGTCCATAGATATATGATCATTAGAGCTGCTGCTGTCACCCAGCATGAGGTCGTATGCAGTCCTATAGATATTGCATGTAGAGCTGCTCTGCACCAGCATGAGGTCGTTTGAGTCCTATAGATATTATTGACATGTAGAGCTGCTCTGTCACAGCATGAGGTCGTTGTCAGTCCTATAGATATATGACATGTAGAGCTGCTCTGCCACCAGCATGAGGCGTGTACTCCTATAGATATATGACATGTAGAGCTGCTCTGTACCAGCATGAGGTCGTTGTACAGTCCTTACGATATATGCGATGTAGATGCTGGTCTGCACCAGCATGAGGTTGTTGTCAGTCCTGATTGAGATATAGAGCTGCTCTTCACCAGCATGAGGTCGTTGTACAGTCTTATAGATATAATGACATGTAGACGCTGCTTTGTCACAGCATGAGGTCTTGTACAGTCCTATAGATATATGGCATGTAGAGCTGCTTGCCACAGCATGAGGTCGTTGTACAGTCCTATAGATATATGACATGTAGAGCTGCTCTGCCACCAGCATGAGGTCGTGTTGTAGCAGTCTATAGATATATGGCATGTAGAGCTGCTCTGTCACCGCATGAGGTCGCTGTGACAGTCTTAGATAATGGCTGTAGAGCTTGCTCTGCCATCAGCATGAGGTCGTTGTACAGTCCTATAGATATATTGCATGTAGAGCTGCTCTGTCACCAGCATGAGGTCGACGTTACAGTCCTATGATATATGACATGTAGAGCTGCTCTGCCATCAGATGTAGGTCATTGTTACAGTCCTATAGATATATGCATGTAGAGCTGCTCTGACCACGCATGAGGTCGTTGTACAGTCCTATAGATATATGACATGTTAGAGCTGCTCTGCCATCAGCATGAGGTCGTTGTCAGTCCTATAGATATGACATGTAGGCTTCTCTGCCACCAGCATGAGTCCGTTTACAGTCCTATAGATTATTGACATGTAGAGCTGCTCTGTCACCAGGCATGAGGTCGTTGTCGAGTCCTATAGATATATGACATGTAGAGCTGCTCTGCACCAGCATGAGGTTGTTGTCAGTCCTATAGATGATATGTTAGAGCTGCTCTGTCACCAGCATGAGGTCGTTACAGTCTATAGTATATGACATGTTAGAGCTGCTTGTCACCAGCATGAGGTGTTGTACAGTCCTATAGAGATATGGCAATGTAGAGCTTGCTCTGCCACAGCATGAGGTCGTTGTACAGTCCTATAGATATATGAACTGTAGAGCTGCTCTGCCACCAGCATGATGGCGTTGTCCAGTCTATAGATAATGTATGGCAGTAAGCTGCTCTGCCACCAGCATGAAGGTGCGTTGTACAGTCCTATAGATGTATGACATAATAGAGCTGCTCTGCCATCAGCAGGAGGTCGTTGTACAGTCCTAAGATATATGACATGTAGAGCTGCTCTCACCATTAGTCATGCTTGACGTACAGTCCTATATTGATCATGTAGAGCTGCTCTGCCCATCAGCATGAGTGTATGTACAGTCCCTATAGATATATGACATGTAGAGCTGCTCTGCCACCAGCATGAGGTCGTTGTACAGTCCTATAGATATATGACATGTAGAGCTGCTCTGCCACCAGTAGCATAGGGTCTTGTACAGTCCTATAGATATATTGGCATGTAGAGCTGCCTCTCCAACCAGCATTAGGTCGTTTGCAAGTCTATAGATATATGATCATGTGAGGTGCTCTCGTGCCACCATGCATCGAGGTCGTTGTACAGTCTCCACTATACCATAATATGGACTATGTATAAGACTGTCTCGCCCCCCCACCAGCATGAGGTCGTGTGCAGAATTCGCTATCAGATCTATCCATGTACACATTAGCCTGCTTGCTGTCCACCAGCATGAGGCGTTGACGTCCTAATTTATATGCTGTTGAGCTCTCTGCCACAGCATGCTAGGTCAGAGGTGTCCACAGGTCCATAGATAGTGATGACAGTAGAGTGCTATCTTTGACTCACCAGGCGTGGAACCCCCGGCTTCTTTAATGGCTATATAGTGTACTATAGATCCAGTGGAGTAGATCATGGTACATCAGTTGCCTCATGCATTCAGGCCGTCTGTATACTGTTTCTGATAGCTATTACCGGCCATTATGGTCTTTTCAGATTGCTATTAGCCCTTTCTACAATAGTCCTGTAATATTGTGAACAAACATGCTGTCACAAAGAGTAATAATAATCGAGTGCAGCGATGTTACCTGTCTCCCGTACGGAATGTTTGCACAATTTATGACACTGTGGACCGTTCCTTTACATGGGCTGTAACTCTGACCAGTCACTCTTCTATTGTAAGACCAGTCGTTATGTACTACGGTCACAATTGTGGCTCATGTTTATCAGGTGTACTCTTCTTACCTTCTACCTCTTCCTCTGTTTGTTGGTATTCCTGCCCTAACACCACCACCACCACCACCACCAACCAACACCACCACCACCACCCCCCCACACGCACAACACCACCACCACCACCACCACCACACCCTACACTACCACCACCCAACACCACCAACACACCAACAGTGCCTACCACTATGCCACACCACCAATCCCACCACCACCACCACCCACACACCAAACACCCCAATCACCCCCAGCGACCACGAGGCGTCGAAGCCGACGAGCCACCGAGCCACACATCCCTCGCCCTTGTGAAAGACTCCTGAAAGGAGAAAGAGCTCCCTATATTTATGAGCTCTGTTCATATCCAAGTTGCGCAGAAACACACTGGGAGAATCCCTGTAAATAGCCCAGGAGAAGGGCTACTGGGAGAGGGCTACGCGAAGAAGAAAATATAGAAAGGAAAGAAGATAAGGGGTATAGCGCCTTCCTATTGAGCTGGAGAGTACAATTGGACCTAGATTCATAATCATTCTATATGAGTATTTGAAATTTAAATAATCATTTTTCTTATGTATTTGGTTATTTACAAATACCAGCCCCCAAAAAGTATTTTAATTTAGTATTTTAATGGTTATTTGGGATGAAAAAGTGTCGACCAAATAATGTATTAAGAGGATTTCAAATAATGTATTTCAGATTAAATGCATGGGAGTGTATTTGAGTCTGTGTATTTGCATTTTCAATACTTTCAATGTGCACTGAAGTATATATATACTTAATATATATGATATTATAATAATGAGAGAGACCAGAGAGACGAGAGCGATAGTTGAATTACTTTCCTTCGAAATTTATATGGAAAAGTAATTTAGATATTTAGTATTTGAACCCAGTTTATGTCTGCCTTCCATTGTTGACTTTACCAAAACAAAACCGTTGAATAGTGCGTCGATAGCAGGGTTGATACATTGAAACGATTTCAAACTAAAACAAACATCTGCGTTTGTTCTTTGAATCCCACCCACTATCAATACTTAGATGTTTCTATTTCGGGAATGACCACCCACGACCGTTGTTTATTACTGGTTATGTCTACTCTCATGTTAATAGAAACTGTTGGGTGAAATGAGGACATTTTAATCCATTTTTTTGGTCATCTAAAATGTGTTACGTTACCATAACACAATTCTATCCATCGTGCAACCCGGTTTCATGTATCTCTCCAAACCGCACGAGAACGCGCACAGCAGCAGGGCGCGTCGCTGGAATGTCCATCCCCACTAAACCACGTTCTATCCCACAGTTTTTTATGCAGGGAATTCATACTGCATTTAAAAATAATAATAAGTAAAGCTGTTGATGGAAACAGGTCGTTTTGGTACAAATTAGTATAAAATGCCGGACGGATACGTTTGGTTGGACAGGGTGCGATCTTTTTTTTGTCAGTACAATTCATTATGAGAGAGAAATGGTGGTGGAACGCTTTTAATACTCAAATTTGATTTTATACAACCATCATGATAAGTAAACATTGGAGTCGCGATATATATATAATTTGATATATTGTGTGGTCCTCCTACTTACGACTCGGGAAAACATGCAGTATTTATGCTGGTACATATAATATAGTTATGATGAACTTCACACGGACATTCCAATAATATTGAGTGTCTTATTCTGGTGACATGACAAAATTATGCTTGGACTGCCGTTTGATAAATAAAATAGTCCGCTCTTATCCATAATGATCTCACTATGTATACTAGCCTTACCGCCACCAGCCTAACCACACTGTATCTGTTTAGCTGGGTTGCCAGAGCGACATGCCAAGACCAGAGATAGGCACGTTTGGCTATTTAACTCAACCTTTTTGTGACAAAAAACTATCAGATTGAATTAAACACAATGACTGTGACTTTAGATTTGTATTATAGTACATGCACATTTAAGCGGAAAAATAATTTTGTGTGCACTACGTGTCATCACGCAAAATCCGTTTTGGTATAAACACCGTGGTGGGAAAATGCGTCATTCTTTCTTTATGAGGATGTAGAATAATTCGCATGAAAATCTGTCTCCAAAGAATGAATCGGAAAACCTCGTTACTTTTCAAAAAAAATGTCTTTGTCGTGCACAGTACACGTTGTACGGTTGCAACACGAGGTCACATAGTTTGACTCCAGCAAGACAATCCTATTGCGTGTGTTACTGACCTCCTAAACCGATCTCTTCCGTACCTCCATAACGATTAAACCGACCGCATGCGTAGAAGAAGCAACTCTTCTTACTTTAATTAAGGATAGCTGCCCGTGTTTGCAGGTTGCAGTTTACCTGCTATTACCAGACTCAGCCAACTAACCCTACCTCCGCGGTGATGTTCACCACAGGACTGTCCAGGACCTGACAAGTGTGGATATCCGCGCGAAACACACCATTAGAGTGCAGACAGTGGGAGAGATCGCAGGTTGCAATCAGTGCTGTGGAACCTTACTTGCACTTTACAGCAAAACAATAACACGTTAATCTAGAAATGGAGAACCAACACCTGTGCTGATGGGATTCAAGAGAAGAGGAGTTCGCAAACGTGGACTGTCTAATTTTGGAGAAAAGAAAGAACGACTGAATTCACCACTAGCAGTATTTGGATAGAATATAAATAAAATAAAATAAGCAGTCTCTGAAATTCTTTCCTGGAACATGAAAAGTACTTCTGTTTTGTAAAATGCAATAAACTACTGTATTAGTAACCCTTGCCCGACTCGACAAACAGACGTAGCGACTACGCAGTGTTCGCTCATCTCTAAAAAGAATCAACCTAATTCAAATTCTCTCCAGTGCGTGCAAATTTATGTCTGTTATATCAACCACCGACGCTGAGACTACATTCGTTGTCTTCTCATCTGCGAGAATCGCAGATGAATAACGTGACTCCCTTAAACGAGACGCGGATCACGTCAGATGAATCCTTTTTCAAAAGAGATAGGACAGGCATATCACTGAGCTCACACATCGACCTCACAATAATGCCTACAGTAATACCAAGCAAGTGGCTGTACATATCAAACTACGTTTTGATTGGCAGGAATTCGGCAATGTAATGGGTTGTATTTTAGATTATTATTTATAGATATTATTTTACAGTTGTACCAAGCTCGTTCTTTACGCATACGAACAACATGTGCATGGGATTTTTGTGTTTTACAATATCACAGGGCCTTCATTATGTAAGTACCATCAAGCTAGCTGTCGCCGGAGTTAACGAGTGTAGGGCTTTCTTTCATAACTCTACTACACAGCACAAATTACTGTCTATCAGAATGTGCTCTCATTTAAAGATGTAACTTGTATATGCAAACTCAATCTCAATTATAAAACGTGTTGTAACAAGGACTCTAGTTTAAATTTTATACGGATATTTTATATCACCTATTTTAAGTAGATGAACCTATATTGACAGTTCACACAGGCATCATCTGCCACAGTAGGTTTTATTGATGTGCCTAGTGTTTAGGGTGCGGAACGGCTCTGATTAAAGATTATTTGGGGTTTTTAAGTTTGAGTGTGGATGCATCCCCGCCGCTTTCTCGTGTTGGTGTTTTCTCCACCAAGCTTGCTACCGCTGCCAATGTTTTTATACTTTGAGTGGTTGCAATTGTCTACCCCACCCAGTGCATGTAATTTATTCTGCTTTTACTGTTGTGGCTACTCCCAAATCCAGTTACCTCATTTCAGAAATAATCGTATACTTGTTATTAGGATGTGGAAACATTTGAAGAGTATCGTGTTGGAATGTTTGTGTTTTAAGCAAATATAACAGAGTTCTCATGTGGGTGTGAGATTGAGTAGATGAGTGACATAATTGTGATGTCTTATCACCAACAGGCATTCTTCTCTAAACACAAAGTGAATCCTTGTTATCTTTATCACATGAAATAGTCTGCAAATAGTTAACGGTTGTTAGTTTATAACCACTCGCACTCACTGTAAATTGTTTACATTTCATGTTTGTCAAGGAATGCAAGCACTTATTCAAACAGTTCTGTGGGTTCTAAAGTAGAAAAGTATTGCAACTAGCACTTATATTCTCTATATCTACAGGATGAAGTACAATTTCGAGTTCTCTAGATTCCTAGACTTGCTGTTCTGTATGTTCCTTCCATTACTTCTCTTATATTGCGCCAATTGGTACTTTTCTCTTTCTTATCTTTTGTGTAATCCTTGTCAAAAGGTTTATCGAAAGTAAACCGTGGCAGAATAGTTGCCATGTTGTACTGTCCATTAGAGTACAGATAGCTAACATGTCAATTTTAGCTTTGTGTTTGGTTCCCAATGTATAGGTAATGTTACTTTTCTTTTTGAACTGTGTGATAATGGTGTTATTTTGATGATTGAATGGCCTGGTCTGAAAAGCCTTTGTGTAGTTAGTTAACAGGTTTATGAACTTCAGCCCCAGAACCAGCTGGTTAATGGAGGTCCTGATATTGGCTCGTGTCTGATAAGAAATATATAGTTAGTAACTCAGCCCCTAGACCAGCTGATTGAGTCTGAGGTCAGACTGTGTTGGTATATTAATGAAAACTGAGATTTAAGTGAATCCAAATGCACTCAGGTCCAGTGGATAATGTGGGCTCCTGAGGCTTCAGTGTGTTATAAGAAAGGTTTGTGACCTCAGCCCCAGACCAGCTGGATGAGGGTTCCTGAGCTCAGTGTGTTAGTAGAACAGCGTAGTAACGCAGCCCCAGAACCAGCCTGGATAATGAGGTCTGAGGCTTAGTGGTTAGTAGAACAGATTAGGGAAACTCAGCCCAGAACCAGCGGATGAATGTCCTGAGCTTGCAGTCGTATCTTTTAGCTAGACAGGGTTATGAACCAGCCCCAGAACCAGACCTGGATGAGGGTTCCTTGAGGGCCTTCAGGTGTTTTAGTGTAAACAGAGATTTGCAAAACTCGATGCCCCCAGATGCACCAGCTAAGGCACCCAATGGGTCCTGAGGCTTCAGTGCCTGTTTAGGTAGAAACATGCGTATTGTGCACTCAGCCCCAGGACAGCTGGCCTACGTATGAGGTCCTTGAGGCGTCATGTTTAGATATGAAACGGAGTAATTATTGAAAGTCAAATGTTGTGAACTTCAGCCCTCTCGTAGAACCAGGCTGGAATGGAGTGTAGTTCATCTTGGAGTCGCAGTTTATGTTAGATAGAAATTCAGGTTGGTAATCTCTAGGCCTCCAGGACCTGAGATGAGAGGTCCTGAGGCTTCCAGTGTGTTATTAGAACAGAGTTTAGTTGAATCTCAGCCCCAGGACCTAGCTGTGGATGAGGGTCCTGAGGCGTCCAGGTATGTTTGTTATGAAAGGTTTGTGAATCTCAAGCCCCCAGTACTCGGACTGGAAGACATTTTGATCTGCATCGATTTGCCTCCAGCTCTTGGAATTGCCAGGAGCTGTAAGTCCAGGCGTTTTCCCACGCAACCATTGGTATATTATACTTAGACGGGGTCACTGATTTTTAGATTGTTTCCATAAGGAAATACTCTGTTCTATTTATATTATTGGATACTGGTCCTAATTCTGTCCTGCATGACATTGTTTGTGAGTTTCCTTGGAATTATGTAGTGGAAATCTTCCCAGTAACTCTGCATCAGGTTCCATGAGTGT
>NW_019943210.1:93675-101473 GCF_002910315.2 Salvelinus sp. IW2-2015 | reverse complement strand
AGGACTGTACAACGACCTCATGCTGATGGCAAGCAGCTCTACATGTCATATATCTATAGGACTGTAACAACACCTCATGCTGATGGCAGAGCAGCTCTACATGTCATATATCTTATGGACTGTACAATGACCTCATGCTGGTGGCAGAGCAGCTCTACATGTCATATATCTATAGGACTGTACATGACCTCATGCTGGTGACAGAGCAGCTCTACATGTATATATCTATAGGACTGTACAATGACCTCATGCTGGTGGCAGAGCAGCTCTACATGTCATATATCTATAGGACTGTACAATGACCTCATGCTGGTGGCAGAGCAGCTCTACATGTCATATATCTCATAGGACTGTACAATGACCTCATGCTGGTGGCAGAGCACCAGGATTCAGCCATCAGAAAGAACAGGAAATGTGTAACATGGTCATAGCCAACATTTTCATCAGGCTAAGAGAGATCCAATGTGAAATCCTAAATGACAACAATATCTTCACAAATATCAATTCTGTCAGCATTTCCACTATGACGAGTATTGGAGAAAAAAAATCTGACTATGAAACAACTGTACAAGGTGCCAATGGAGAGGAAATAGTGACAGAGTGAAGGAGCCAGGTAGGAGCTTGGTAGCCAGTAGTGGTACCAGGATGTCCAGGTAGGAGCTGTGGTACCAGTAGTCAGGTAGGAGCTGTGGTACCAGTATGTCCAGGTAGAGCTGTGGTACCAGGATGTCCAGGTAGGAGCTGTCGGTACCAGTATGTCCAGGTAGGAGCTGTGTGTACCAGTATGTCCAGGTAGGAGCTGTGGTACCAGTATGGTCCATGTAGGGAGCTGTGGTACCAGGATGTCCAGGTAGGAGCTGTGGTACCAGTATGTCCAGGTAGGAGCTGTGGTACCAGGATGTCAGGTAGGAGCTGTGGTACCAGGATGTCCAGGTAGGAGCTGTGGTACCAGGATGTCCAGGTAGGAGCTGTGGTACCAGGATGTCCAGGTAGGAGCTGTGGTACCAGGATGTCCAGGTAGGAGCTGTGGTACCAGGATGTCCAGGTAGGAGCTGTGGTACCAGGATGTCCAGGTAGGAGCTGTGGTACCAGGATTCCCAGGTAGGAGCTGTGGTACCAGGATGTCCAGTTGGAGCTGTGGTACCATATGTCCAGGTTGAGCTGTGGTACCAGGATGTCCAGGTAGGGGCTGTGGTACCAGTATGTCTCAGGTTGGAGCTGTGGTACCAGTATGTCCAGGTAGAGCTGTGGTACCAGATGTCCAGGTAGGAGCTGTGGTACCAGGATGTCCAGGTAGGAGCTGTCGGTACCAGTATGTTCAGGTAGGAGCCTGTGGTACCAGGATGTCCAGGTAGGAGCGTGGTACCAGGATGTCCAGGTAGGAGCTGTCGGTACCAGTATGTCCAGGTAGGAGCTGTGGTACCAGGAATGTCCAGGTAGGAACTGTGGTACCAGGATGTCCAGGTAGGACTGTGGTACCAGGAATTTGGGGTTTCCAGTAGGAGCTGTGGTACCAGTTGTCCAGGTAGGAGCTGTGGTACCAGTTATGTCCAGGTTTGGAGCTGTGGTACCAGTATGTCCAGGTAGGAGCTGTTGGTACCAGGGATGTCCAGTAGGAGCTGCTGCGTAGCCAGTATGTCCAGTTGGAGCTTGGTTACCAGTATGTCCAGGTTGGAGCATGCTGTAACCAGGATTGTCAGGTAGGAGCTGTGGTACCAGTATATGTCCAGGTTGGAGCTGTGGTACCAGGATGTCCAGGTAAAACATTGGTGTGCACATGGTATATTGTACAGGGAGTTTTAATGTACTTCAATGATGCCTGTATTTGCTTCTAGAAGTTGTAGATACCCATCAGTACAGAAAACATTTATACTTTACTAAACTGTCTGATTCTAGAAAAGGCTATGGAAAACTAACTTTATATATTATATCTGTGTTACTATATAGAGAATAATGGAGCTGGAAGGACATGAATAGAACAACATTCTTGTTTTTGTGGACGAGGCTGGGTTCAATCTGGCCAAAAGCAGGAGACATTGCCGCAATCTCATTGGACTCTGGGTTCAATCTGGCCAAAAGCAGGAGACATTGCCGCAATCTCATTGGACTCCGAGCCACAATTGGCACACCAGGCCAACGTGGGGGCAATATTAGACCCGGTGTATTGCAAGGGAGAACATCAGATGTGATGTTGATGATAAATTCTCTGGCCAGACCAACAAGAGTGACAGGATGTCCATCAAGAAGATGGGAACTTGTAGTGTTACGTACTGTGAGGAGGAACAATTAAAMAAAAAATTTTTTTTTAAGAACTACCGCAGGTATTTTCATTATTTTGTTTTGCATGGATGTCATCTTGTGGCAAATTTTCTGTTCACTATATTTGAGTTTACATGTAAGAAATATGTAAAAATGGACATGCAAATGTGAATTTTCTGTTTAAATGTAACACATTGCTACAAAGATAAGTTTACTGTATACAGACAAATGTGCATATCCTTTTTCAGTGTACTACAGTATTATACAGTATTGACTCTTCCCAGTGAACTTTGACCTACTGTTGAAAAATCTAAAAATCTCAGTGTGATACACAATAAGCATTCAGCTAGACACAACTGACCTTCTGGTATAGCACAGTAAGCAGTCACTGTCAACAAAACTTACATTTGTATAGACAACGAACATTTCCAGGGTTGACTGCCATGGTAAAAAAAAAACGTCTAAACATTTTAACCAGTACGGCTCACACGATGACAAAACAACTTCTCATTACGGTGGCATTGACCACTTTACTGACACAATAACTAGGTTTTTTAAGCATGAATTAAATGTTTTGGGTGAGTTACTACATTTTAGCAGACATGCAATAGAGTTATGATGTCCCATTTAAACAGTTGTGACAATTGCACTTAGAGTTTAGAGAATGTTGACTGTTTAAAAAAAATWAAAATGAGCAAAAGCGATTAAGGGGAAAAACTGTAAAACAAAACTATTTCCTGGGTTTATCCATGTGTTGAGTATAGCTGTGTGCCAGAATCGCCGCTGTCCACTGGCCCGTGGTGCTGAACTTCATAAATCTGATTCCAAAGAATGCGGTCCTTTAATGGTGCTGAACTTCAGACCGCCTATATTACTGCTGGTCGGTTTGTTTGTTTACTTTGGCGCTATGGGACCTTTTGCACTTGTGACAACACTTCACCGCAGAGCGCTATAGAACGTGTTCCAATTTGACAACATGAATGTGTGTAGAGTGGTTTGCCGTGCGGGCCTGAGAGTAAATGTCACAGTCATACACATATACCAGTGACAAATTGCTTTTGCGCAAGGAAACAGGACGGAGCTCATTCATCAACACATGTCTCAAGGTCAGAGGCATTCTGGGTGAATTATTTCACTGTAAAAACTGCCACACACACACACACACACAGATGTTTTTGCTTTTCAGTCACATTTGTTCTGAAAACGGGATACATATTTGTTTTTTCTCACATTTGCTGTTAATGACATTACAGCTGGATTCTCACCGCATAAACTACTTGGTCTTGCAGCTATATAGTTCAATATCAGACATAAAATCAGTACTTTCAAAGATTAGATAGAATCTAGGAGGAGATGAGAACTGAGAAGCACTTTCATCCGTGATAGAATTTTGAATTCTGGTTCATTCTATGGTGCAGTCTATCATCAGTGTAGAGAAATTGTTATGAATTTTATGTATAATGACTAAATGATGTATACATTTAAAAGTAATGATAGGACTGTAACTAACAGAATTCTACCCTGTCTGATGAAGAATGTTTATACATAGGCAAAGAGGAAGTGTTAACAGACAACTTGTGACCACTGTGAAACTAACAACAGGAAAGATGTCTCGTCCCCACTCAGGGAGGGGAGAAACCGTTGAGCTTGCAGTAGATTGTGTAACATGTTGTAGCATATGATAAGCAATGTAGACATAAGAGAAGACTTGTAAAACAGCATTGTCACTGCTATTTTGGACCAGAACCAGGACCAGAACAGAAAGTTCTACAGAGTAGTACACGCTGTCCTGTAAAGAATAGGGAACAGCCTTAGAAAATGATGCTTTATGCCATTCAGGTTTTATGAAGCGGATCAGATACAGTCTGCCCTTTAACTCCTGTTCGTTCTTTTAAAAAACGAGGTTTCATTATTCAAAGTTCAGAGAGACAGACTCATTGCTCATTGGGGTTAATGTGGAGGTTTAAGTAGCTCACTTAAAGCCAATGAACTTCCCATTTGAGAACCAGACAGGTACCAAGTTTGACATCTCATATCATTACTCTCCTTCACCACTCTGGAAGGACTGGAATGTAGTGTTCCAAATAGTACACTATATATAGAGTGTACTACTTTTGACACAGGGCACGTAGGGCTCAGTTCAAAGGTAGTGCCCTATATAGGGATTAGGATACCATTTGGGTCACACACAAAGTATTGCTGGCTTTGTCAATCAGTGAGAGAAGGGGCTGACGCCTGCCTGTCTGCTCTACAGTCAGGGCACTGATGTGGTAAAAACTACCTCCCTCCTTAAACGTGTTTCCTGAGAGAGGGGAAATGTTTGTGTGTGTGTGTGTGTGTGTGTGTGTGTGTGTGTGTGTGTGTGTGTGTGTGTTGTGGATGTGGTGTGTGTGTGTGTGTGTTGGTCGTGGGTGTCTTGTGTCTGTGTCTGTGTCTGTGTCTGTGTTGTGTGTGTGGTGTGTTGTGTGTGTGAACCTCAGGGGAAGTACAACAAGTCGTCAGCAAGGACAGGAGGATCAAACGGTGATAGATGTCAGGAGCTCTGTGGAATCACTGTTCGGGGATGAGGACAGGCACACTATGAGGAGTCAGAGTTAGGGAGAGAGAGAGAGAAACGGCAGAGATGAAGTAGAGAGAGTGAGAGAGACGGAGAGTGTGTGTGTGAGAGGAGAGAGAGGAACGAGAGAAGAGAGAGAGAGAGAGAGAGAGAGAGAGGAGAGAGGAGGAGGAGGAAAGGAGGAGAGAGAGGAGAGGAAGGAGAGGAGAGGAGAGAGAGGAGCAGATGGAGAGAGACGAGAGAGAAGAGATGAGTGAGAGCTGAGTAGGAGAGACGAAGAGGATAGGGGAGGGAGAGACAGAGGAGGTATGAGAGATGAGAGGGAGCGGAGACGGGATTGGAGATTGACATGACAATCGAGAGAGAGAGAGAGCGAGGGAAGAGCGATGAGTGATGAGTGGAGCATAGGAGCGGGCGAGGGCACGGGGAGGGAGGCGGCGGAGGCGGAGGGATGTGGAGGGGAGGAGGAGGGTCGGGGAATAGCGAGAGAGGAGACGAAGAGATGGGGAGGGCCGCCGGACTGAGAAGGGATCCGACCGGACCCTCCCTGTCACACCACCAAACTCTAGCTCACCACCATGCACCGCCGACGAGGACCACCGAAGCAAGGCCACGGCGCCGACCGCCTCCCCCAAGGACGAACTCAGCTTCCATCCTATCACCAGCCCCCGCACCGTATCTGCACCCACAAACTCAACACCAGCACCACGAGCCGAAAGACGGGAGGAGCAGGAGAGAGACCCCTCCTCAGCAACCAGAGCCAACCCACCGATCACCAACCGTCGCAGCTCACACAATCCAGCCCTCCACCACCAACCAGGCACACCAGACCGCTTCACACAACCACTTTCCATCCATGCAGGCCATGCCTCCCTCACACCAACTCACCCATACTCACCAGGCCTCGCACCCAACAACGTCACTCCATCCACACCACTCCTCACAGCAAATCAACTCCACATCAGCCACCTCCCTCACACAACTCAGCTCCACCCGAGATCCAGCCATCAAGCACCCCCTTCAGACAAACTGTCACCCATCCCCATCCAGCCAGCCCACCGCCCCAGCAACAAAGCCTCGACCATCAGTAATCCAGCAACAGCCACTGCCCTCGGCACACATCCCTAGAGAAAATCAGCGCTCCATCACATGCCAGCGCCCCTGCACACAACCAATCCCAGTATCCATCAGCCGCCCCCTCACACAAACTGCAAGTATCCACAACTAGCCAATGACCTCCTCACACAACTCACTCCAGAACCATCCAGCGCCACCTCGTGCCCTCACCTACAACTCAAGAAACCACAGCCACCCTACCTGAAGTCACACAAACCACTCCAGTCACCACCGCCTCCCTCACACAAACTCAAGCGCCATCCATCACCACACTCCCCACACAACTGCACGGTCCACCCATCAGCAACCTCCCGCACACAACCACTCCATCCATCAGCACCTCCCTCAACACAACTCACTCACCATCAGCCATCTCCCGCCACAACTCACCCATCACCAAACCATGCAACCACCCCACACAACCACCGAGTCCATCACCAGCCCCCCTCACACAACTGTCACTCCATCCATCACCAATCCCACACAACCAGCCCATCCATCAGGCCACCCCTCCAACAACAACCACTCCACCATCACCACCCCCTCACACAACTCAGCCCATTCCAGACACCGATCCTCCGACTGCACACAACTCACTCCATCCATCACCAGACCTCCCTCAACAACTTGCCACCCGCAATGATCATGGACCGAGAGAGAAAACGCAATAGAACCCCACCAGGAGAGAGCCAGAGACCGCAGAGACTGCGAGCCGATACTAGAAGAGACATGAGAGCGAGAGAGTCAGAGAGAGAGAGAGAATCAGATAGACTTAAGGAGAGTCAGCCGACCCAGGAAGAGAGAGAGACCACATCAGACAGCGAAGCGACACCGTTCTCTGACAGATTCATGTAATATACCTCAACCCGTTCTGAACCACTGAGCTCAGCTCCATACCTTAGATGGCTCATCTACTTATATTATAATTTAGATATTCACTCTCTTTCTCTCTCTCTCTCATACATCTATCCTCTCTCTCTCGTCTCTCATACACCCATCCTACCACTCATCTACTTCGGTACTCCACCTCTCACTCTTCTCTCTCTCTCTCTCTCTCCATTCTCTCTACTTCTCTCTCTACTCCTCTCTCTCTACATACTACAACTCTCAATTATGCCATTTCAATTAGACATGACGATAACAATAACCTAATGTATATTGACCTAAAGACGGGTACTTTGGAGATTAAACTCCATAAAGTAATACGACCTACTACAAATACATAAATAAGTCAGGAGTATTAGTCGAGCGTAGATGCAAATCCAGTAACAAACAAATGATCAACAGGCATCCATAATAAATCTATACAATGGAAATAACCAATAACAATGGATATAGAGTGATACCTGAGCAGGTTGAGGAAATTGGGATCCTCGCTCAGAGGCACATCATGTCCCTTCAATATTATAATGTCATGGCAAACATAATAGACAGGCAAATGCTAATCAGAAGTGCACATACGAACAAAAACAACACACAGTGATAGAACATACTTCCAGTCTTACATGGGTTCTGCACCATTAAAGTACTCAGTCCACGTAAAAAGATAAGGTCTTTAGACAATGAATAAGGAGTTCAATAAAATTATTAGCCAGCGACTGTAGAATGTAACTACTCTAATTGATACATAATATATCTTCTATTACCAGCATTATGTCAGAAAATGACAGACTCACACATCAGGTATCCTCTTCCCAGTGCAGTCGGTTGCAACCAGCCTTACCTCTACAGGAGCCAGGTTTTCCAATGGAAAAGCTGTGCTCATTAGCCTGTACTTTATTCATAGATAAAAATTCTAAGTTTTGATCAGTACATGGTCTAAATAGTCTATGACAAATCCTCCTCTACACTATAACTCCTCCTTTT